>NW_021377405.1:0-4146 GCF_001605985.2 Dendrobium catenatum
GGGTCTTAAATTTTAACTTTTTTAAAACTACCAATTCACCCCCCTCTTGGTAGCCTTGGGACACTAACTTAGGCTTAACAACCTAATTACTAGATTCAACAGATTCAACTATAACTCTCTCTTGCTTAAGATTTAAGGTAGAGGTTAATTTTGATTAAAAAGGAAAATCAACTTGTCTTGAAAATCTGGATCCAATACACTTGAGAAATTGGAAGCTTTTCCTTAAAAAGTCACAAGTCTAGGTGGCAAGATCCTTGTCAATATAGAATTGAATTCCTATAATCTCTTTGGAGGGAGAGATTTATAGGGTCTGCACTATCCCTAGATAAACAATCTTAGATTATTTTCCCTCTCACATTATTAGTGGCCTAGTATTTAATAGAGTGGCACCCCTAGTTATTTCTAGTCCTCCTCTATAGATGATGTAATGGGACACGTATAGTAATGCGCCTTAACATCGTCTAGTAGAGTGGATGGGTTATAACCCTCAACTGGGGGTCTATGGCCCGTTATTAGTGATCGCTCAATTCTAGCTTGCTTTGAGTCTTTCTATGTAGTAGTCAAGCAGGGGTATTAAAGATCGTGCTCTCATCCTTACAACTTCCCTCCTTTGAATAATAGGAGAAGGGTGGAAGTGATTTCCACTAATGAGGTGGTACGTAGAAGGAGCAACAAACTCTCAATTGGCCTTGAAGTCGGTCCTCTATAAGACTTTTGAATTACCGGTCTTTCTAGCCTTAAGATTCCTTTGTCTGGCTCTTCGAAGGTAGTTCTTCATCTTCTTCCTACCAATGATAGGGGTACTAAAACTTTACCCGATCTAAGATTGAGATGGTAGCTCTTCTATCGTTATTGACTTCTGGTTCTTATCCTCCTAAGTAGTGGGTATAATGGATAAAGGAGTGATAGTGACCTCCATCTTGGAGATGGGGGAGTTAGCTTATGACCTTAAAGTAATCTTTACAATGAGGGAATCCTCTTGTATCGTGGCGAAAAGATCAAACATTTCTTCTCCATTGACTGATAACTTAAAGTTTTGAAATTGAATTCCAAACTGGATCGAATTGCCAGAGGTGATTTCTACTACTGTCAAGTTTCTATCTAAGGAGAGAACGAGTTTCCCAGACATTTGAGTATGCTTGATTTCCTAGAATTAAGAAAGTGTTTTGAATTAGTGATTATGAAATGACATTTGAGCTTTAAATTTGATTGATTTTATTCAAAATCTTATAATTCAATCATGTTAAGTTTACACTCAACATGGTGATTCATAAAATTAATGAATGGAACTTAAGAGTTGAACTTGACTCTTTTGCAACACCAATTGATTTGGGGAAAAATATCAAAGTCCAGAATTGATTGGTGAGTTTTGAATTTGTATTGCAAGTGTTCAACTACAACAACATGTTATAAAAGACACATGGAAACAACCGTTGAAATCGGTTTGAAAGATTTTCCTTCACTTTTGAAACTCAAAATGTTGATTTTTATTTTCAACATAATGGTTAACAAAAAAAATTAAGGAAATATTGAGAAGCTTGGACTTGACTCTTTCACTACACTAACTAGCTTAGCATGAAATATCAAAATCCAGAATTGACTTGAGAGTTTTGAATTTGTGTTGTATATGTTCAACTACAACACAATATTATAAAAGATACATGGCAATGAAGATTGAAGTTGATTTTAAAGATTTTGAAAGAGATATTGAATTTTTGAAAATCTGGTAGAATCTCCCCTCATTTTGAAACTCAATGTGTTGAATTTGCATTCAACATAAAGGTTTACAAATTTGGGGGGAAAATTCTTAAAAGTTGACCTAACTCTTTTATCTCAATGAACTCTTGGGAATGAAATGTCAAAGCTTGACTTCGCCGAAATGATTGATCTTTTGAGTTGAATTTGAAGGTGTTTATATTCTTTCACACAAATTTAATTATAAGAGATACAATTCTATATGTAGTGATAGGATATAGGGATCAATTAAGATTTGATAAAGAATGAATTTTACTAAAGGTTTAAAATTTTGATTTTGAAATCGATGGATTTTCTGTAAATTGTGAAACTTAACATGTAAGAGATATATTCGCATGTGAGTTTGCAACATATAGGAGGATTTTAGCTTGACTCTTTCGCTATACCAATTAAGTTGGAGCAAAATGTCAAAGCCTGACTTTGACAGAGGTTTCCTACGCTAACCGCTCTTTTAATATGTCTTAATTGAGTTGACCACACTCACCCAAGGGACAAATGGGCAGAGGGACCAATGGAGAGAAAGGTACTCAAAACTATCGATGCAATAAAATTTATATCGCAATTAAAGATGGAGAGTGATACTTATCCCTAGCGGACATTTTTTGTTTGATTGAAAAATGTTATTTTGAAAAATATTAATTATTGTTATTAATGTTAAATTTCTTGAATTTTTGTTTTGAAATCGAACACGGCATTAAGTACAATATATCATCTCAAAAGGTGAGAATATCATTCACTAATAAGTTCAAATTACATAAGTTTAAGCTTATACTGATTATCATAGTCAAACTCAGTAAAGAATCACATTTAACCCTAAAGGGTCAAAATGGAATTTAATCGAGTTTTTAACTATATTAATCTGGATAAAAGAATCATTAATTTATAACCAAAATTATAATAATATAATGACATATCTTTTTGAAGAAAAAAGATATTGCTTATTATTAATCATTTCAAAATGACAATAATGATTGTCATATTTAAATTTTCCAAAGATAATTAATTAAAGGTTTTAAAAATTTAATTTTTGAAAAATTAGATCTGGGTTTCTAAATCTCCTACGAGCGCAACCCCTCGTAGTTAATTACATCATAAGAAATCAAAGTTTCCTACGAATACTCTCAATTAAAATAGCGATATGAATTTTATTTAAGAATTTAAAACAGGATATCAAAAGAGGTTAAGTGTTGGAAATTCAAATGGGATTGGATCAAATTTGAGCACTTATTTTTGGAGTCAAAGGAAGAGGGGAAGGAAGAGTTTTGAGATTATTAAATACTTCAGAAACACTTCAACCTATCCTAAGTATTGTTCTTGTATTTGATTGAAAGTGATTTAAATTTGAATGATCAATTTTAATAGAAGTTTGGGATTCAATTCCCGGAGGTTGAGGTCTTATAGCTCGAGCTTGCCTCAGAACCTAAGTCTAAAGTGAGTACTGAAAATCAGTGATCTAAACTTAGCTAATGCAATACAAATATGAAATTACCCCGACCTGGATTGGGGAGCCAGCTAAACCACTTAAACGCTTTAAAACCATGAGTCTGGTCTTTTAATGTTGAGTAGTAGGAATGTTATTTAAGAAAAGTTTAAGGAAATGGGATCGACATTTAGAGTAGATCATAATTAGCCCTTTGACATATATTTGGTATTTGATATCTAAACAAATGCAATTAAAATTTATACGCTATTTAATTTGTTACTTAATGCAATGCATGTTGTTAAGATAATTGCTATTTGAATGCTTTACATTTTTGCAACTTATGTAGTTTTGATGATTCCAAAACATTATTGTTCAAATGTGTAGTTATCTCCTAATAATTTAGAAGATTTGTATTTGCTCTTGTGTGTACTAACATTTCAGGAAAAATAAACTCCATACTACGAAGACTTCAAATCAAATTCAGAATGAGATACTTTATAAAATTTGAAGTTTGCATTTCTTTGAAATTAAATTGAAAGGAGGATGATTTGTAATGAATGAAAAAAACATAGACACACACATAAGGAGATCATAAAAAAATTTATACTGATCGTACTGGACGATATCCGTTCGTACGGGATGATCAGACAGTTATCTCCTATTGAGCATATGGAACGAATAGGAACTTGCTTAAAAATTTTTTCTAAGTCCTATTCGTCCGGATGAATTTTATAATCATTCCAGGATGATTGGTTCTCTGTAAAATTTTTCGTCAGACGAAATATTATCGTCAATGGCGATTGGTCCTCTGGAAATATTTCGTCCAGGACGAAAATTAAATATCGTCCAGGACGACCTGGTCTCTGGAAAATTTTGTCCAAGACGAAATTAAATTATGTGTCCATGGTGATCGGTCCTCTGGAAAATTTTTGTTCCAAACAAATTAAATATCATCCAGGACGACGGTC
>NW_021377406.1:0-610 GCF_001605985.2 Dendrobium catenatum
TAATATTAATTATAATCATTCAATTAATATTAATTATAATTAATTATAATAACTAAAATTAATTAGGATAAATATAATTACAATTAATTAAAATTAATTAAAACTAATTTTAATTAAAAAGTTAATCTCTCCCTCTCCTCCCTCTCTGATTTGGCGGATACATGGGATTTGGCCGAGCAAGCGCGCGAAGGGGAGAAAGTTACCTTCACTGTCGGCGAGCTCCTGCTCTTGGCTCCGATCAAAAATGTCGTAACTTTCGATTCAACAGGAAGGTCGTCGAAGGAGCGACGTCGAACAGCCCTGGAGGGACCGGAGAAGAAGAAGCGCGCGTGAGGGAGAAAGTCTCCTTCACACCGAGCGGGCCCCCGTTCTTTGCTTCCGATCAAGCTGTCGCCACTTCCGATCCTACAGGCAGGGAACGTCGTTGGAGAGGCGAAGTCGAGCGTCCACGAAGGGGCTGGAGATGCGTCGAGAGGGAGAAAGTTGTCTTCACAGCCGAGCGAGCTCCCCAGTTACTTCCGATCAAACTGTCGTAACTTCCGAACCAAAGGGAAGGGAAAGTCGTCGAAGGAACTTTGTCGAACAGCCGGAATGAGCCGAAGAAGCGTCT
>NW_021377407.1:0-242 GCF_001605985.2 Dendrobium catenatum
GTATGCTTCACACCAGGCTCCCTCCTACCGTACTACAAGAGCGCGTATAGGTGGTTCTCTGGTCCGCTGCAAACGTCTAGAATGGGATTGGAGTTAGAAATTTATACCTTGGAGTCGTCGCGACTATCAGCAGCGTTGGGTACGAAAACCAAGACAAGGGCATCTTTATTTTTTTTATTAATATTTAGTTTAATTTAATTTAATTATAATTATTCATAATTAATTATATTTATTTATAGTTA
>NW_021377408.1:0-358 GCF_001605985.2 Dendrobium catenatum
TATTTTAAGCTTAACATAAAATTTTCTTGTTGTGTTGGTGATAATGATGTGATTTTCTCAATGACTCCCTTGGTTTAATCTTTATAACTATGAGACAATCATATTTGCCTCATAAACTATTAAGATAATTAGCAAAATAGTTTGTCTTGCTAGGCTAGCAATGATGAATGGATTAAACTTTCGATATCTCCTACCCCCTTTACTTCTTTTGTACTGTAAAGCAGATATACTCCTGTACCTCTATTTTGCAGTCATAATTGAAATGATACATATTATTCATGTCCCCTAAATATTCCAACTATAATACTTCTTATAATACCCCGTTGTACCAAGAATTATCTCCTATGTCTGTATTCCC
>NW_021377409.1:0-480 GCF_001605985.2 Dendrobium catenatum
ATTGTTAACCTTCTATAAATAGAAGCCTTGTATGATAGATTGGTTGGAGAAAATTAATGAAGCTTGAGGCATTTTCCTCCTCAATTTATGTCTCTCTCTCTCCCTCCCTCTCCCTCTCTAGATCTTGCAAGAATGTCTCTCAAAATCTCCTCCAAGATCCTAACATGTTGTTCAAAATATTAAATTTTATGAAGTATGGAATGGTAGAAAGCCCATAGCCGGTCATTTGAAAGTATTTTAAAGTGTTGCATATGCATTGGAGAAAGATCACAATAGAAGAAAATTAGATAACAAAACTAAATAGAAATAAATTTGATAATAAAGGCTGTTCAAAATATTATATATTATAAAGCATGGAATGGTAGAAAGCATGGAATGGTAGAAAGCATGTAATCAATCATTTTAAAATATTAGGTAGTATTGCATATACATTACAGGATAGTCACAATGACCTATTTTAAATCTAGTTTGCATTGCGTG
>NW_021377410.1:0-289 GCF_001605985.2 Dendrobium catenatum
TATGCAATAAAAAAATAAAAAAGTATAGGTTCAATTTGCAAATTTTTATAAAGTATTGTTAATTATTTAAATAAATGGAAACTAAAGAAAAAAAGGGGGACAAAACCAATATAATATAATTTTAGAGCCCATCAAAGTTATGATAGAATATTTTGATATATTTAATATCAGAAGAACTAATAAATATCCGTAAAATCAAATGATAATCTGTTCTCCAATGATTTTATATAATAATGTTGATTTTTATATATTTTTCTATAATCCTTATGCTTGTGAATGTTTAGTATTG
>NW_021377411.1:0-297 GCF_001605985.2 Dendrobium catenatum
TCTTTTCTTAGCAGTAAAATTCTCATAGTTTCTCTCTCTCTCTGAGCTTATTTTTTATTTAAGCTTCATTTCGGATGTCTTTCTTCCTGCTTCTTAAAATAATTTTTTAATATAAAAGTTAAAAATTTTGTACTCAAAAGCTGCATTAAGAGGCAGTAAAAAAGCTGTCACAAACTAAGCTTTAATCTCTCCCTCTCACCAGTTCTGCTAATAAATAGGATTAATTTATCTGCAAATTTACAATTTACTCTCTAGGTCAATTTTTGTGAATTCAAAAAATCATTTGATTTTGACTAA
>NW_021377412.1:0-246 GCF_001605985.2 Dendrobium catenatum
TCCATAGGAATATGATACCTCAGGGCGGTTTGGTTGTTGATAGTGATTCAGACGACGACGGAGATGTCGGATGTCAGACTACTAGTCAACAATCACTTTCTCGCCAGATATACGGGATGAGAATTGAGGAATCTCCTCCTCAACCTTCCCCTACATCTTCCGCCAGTGTCCGTGGCACACTACCCTTAGATAGGCGCTCTGTACAAGAGTTGCACACTCTCTATGTGCCACCACAGTCTGCTTGGC
>NW_021377413.1:0-212 GCF_001605985.2 Dendrobium catenatum
AATATAATTAGAGATTATTTTAATCCTTTATAAAAATTAAGAAATATTTTTGATTTCTTATGTGGGCCGTCGATGGGCTCTATCGAGAGAATTAAGGCGGAGAATGTTGTAGCCGCCACCGGTACCGTTTGCAACGGCAGCGCGCATCAGATGGTCACTACGTCGCTTGCGACGAAAATAGACCTATCCTCGGCGACTTCTTTAGGAATCGA
>NW_021377414.1:0-245 GCF_001605985.2 Dendrobium catenatum
CTTGACACCATTGGTCATTGGTATTCGCCATCCAATTGAAGGGACAATCTCTAATTTTCCAAAGAATGGTTTTGTGTCATTGATTGAAAGCATGCTATATCGGAAATTTGTACTCAACTTAGAAGTTCATCATTTTGCATGTGATTTTAAGTTTGAGTTCACATTAGATCCTTTGCATTTGTTCACTTAGGTTCAAGTTATGACATATTCCTTAATATTCAATTAAAGTTTTGATATCGTTTTCA
>NW_021377415.1:0-223 GCF_001605985.2 Dendrobium catenatum
CATCAGTACTTCCCAACTCCAAAGGAAGAAAGTCCTTCCACACCTAGATCCCCATAATGGTCAACACCACTCTCCTACACACTCTACCAATTTTCACCTTTCTCGTGCCTATCATCACCCTATAGCCTCCTGTATCTACTAATTTCACCCCTATCAGATTGATAATCTGGGTGGAGATGAAATTGTGGGTTTCCCCAATATCTATCAATACTATCACCTCTCT
>NW_021377416.1:0-206 GCF_001605985.2 Dendrobium catenatum
AGACTAAGGTAGTGAGAAGAAACTAGAGAAAAGAAATCAAGCAAGCAATACATGCATGAGAGAAAAGATGGAGGTGGCGTCATTCTGTTTAAAGTGCTCAGAAGACACTAGAAAGTGCTCTGATACCACTTGTAAGTTCGTTAGGGATGTTAAGCCCTATAGAACTGGCTCAAGCTAACCAAGAGGGGGGTGAATTGGTATTTTAA
>NW_021377417.1:0-363 GCF_001605985.2 Dendrobium catenatum
CCACTAGATCCCAGAAAACCGCCGCAAATCGGTTATCCTGTCGATTTCGCTGGCCTTTATTGCGGTTAAAACCGCCATAATTCTGTATATTTGCAGCGGTTAAGACCGCTGCCAAAAAAATGCTAGAATTAAACGCTACCCCGCCGGTCTTCAAACCGCTGCAGAAGGCCATTGCAGCGGATGGCAAAAACAGCGGTTATGCAGCGGTTCGCGGACCGCTGCAAATTAAATTGTAGCGGGTATAACTGCCGGGAAAACTGAAATTTTATGTTGCGAAAACCCTATTTTTTGGTAGTGAGTGTAGCGTTCATAAGATACATCAGAGTTTTTACGCGGAAACCCCTGAAAAGGGGGGGGGGGGGA
>NW_021377418.1:0-274 GCF_001605985.2 Dendrobium catenatum
TGGACTTTCGTCTGACTTTTCAAAGCAGACTTCCACCATAAAATGATCATTCTGATCTCTGTCGTCTGCCTACTACGGTTCTTCCGACTATCGACATTCTAGTATGGTCCTTCCGACCTCCCCCGCCAACAATGATCCTTCTAACCTCCGTCGCCAACCGACTATGGTCCTTCCGACTGCTGACATCCTAGTACAATCTTTCTGACCTATGTTGCTCGCCGACTATGATTATGTCGACCAATCGAACATATCAATATTGATTCTTCTAATTTCT
>NW_021377419.1:0-223 GCF_001605985.2 Dendrobium catenatum
CATTTAAAAAACATGTAAAAAGAAGCAAAGCCATGGGGAGAGAGATATATAAAGAGGCGGAGAGAGAAAAGGGGGAGAGACAGGGCCACCGAATGGTCAAGATCTGACATAATAAGAGAGAAGAGGAGAGAGATGGGGGGTATTTTTTTACATAATATAATATAAATATTTTTTTAATATTGATAATTAATTTATTAAATAATTATTTATAAAAACTTTTTAA
>NW_021377420.1:0-396 GCF_001605985.2 Dendrobium catenatum
CAGGAGTCTTACTAGATCCAATCTGAGCAATCAACTTAGAATAATCAGAATCTGACTTCTGGACTTCTTGAATCCTTGCTTCCAAAGAAGACTGAATGCTCATCTGAGTCAAATCCAAACTACTGGAGGAAATCACCTCCAACTGTAACCGCTCCATGTCTCGAATTAGGAAATCATCCACAGTGAGCTGCAAATCTAATAATCTAGAAGACTTCCTGCTCAGAGAGTCCGCTACCACATTAGCCTTCCCAGGCTGATACTGAATGGTCAAATCGTATTCCTTGATCAACTCGAGCCATCTTTTCTATCTCAGATTCAGATCCTTCTGAGTGAAAATGTACTTCAAATTCTTGTGATCCGTGAAAATCTCACATCTGACGCCATACAGGTAATGAC
>NW_021377421.1:0-354 GCF_001605985.2 Dendrobium catenatum
AAGCATACAAATAAAATATATTATAAAATTTAAAATTCAAGTACTTTTAATATTTAGAAGAGTAATTATTTTAGTCATAATCGAAATTCAAATATTCCATTAATAATCTTTTATTTCCTTCCATAAAAAATATCAACACTTTAAAAATGAGCTTTAGAATAGTGAAAATAATTATAGGCTAAAAAAGATATATAAGTTGATGTATTCTCAGGTAATTATCTTGATCAAGCACGAATCTCGAGACAAAATCTAATCAGAAACTTCAAAAAATAAAATCAAGAGCATTCGAACTCCGATTTCAGCGAGCTTATAGTCAAACTAAGCGTCTTGGAAATACGAACCCAACGACACCAA
>NW_021377422.1:0-212 GCF_001605985.2 Dendrobium catenatum
AGGTGCGAGACAAAAACAACGCAAAAACAAATCAATCCAAATCCAAATCAAAATCAAAACGCGTCGAAATCCAAACACACAATGCAATCATTCACATGTCAATGTATGCAGAATGAATTCATTCCATCAAACTATCAATCAAATCCTTTCATTATACTTGCTCTGATACCAACTCTGATGCCCCAGAATCAAATAGTGAAAGGATTCGCCTG
>NW_021377423.1:0-289 GCF_001605985.2 Dendrobium catenatum
GTTTCTATGTTATTTAAACTTAAATTTTTAGAAATTAATTATGAGTATAAAATATTTTATAATCCTTATAAGAGCATAACGGATTCCAGGCGAAAACAAAGTCGACATGCGAGAAAGAAACCTAGAAAAAGCAGGCAATTTCTACTACGCAATCAGATAAATACATCAATATAAATCCCAAAATAAATCATCTAAATGTCCATAGGCAAACTGCTCTTATTACAACCCAGGGTATGCAGAAAAGTAAAGTGGGCGGGCACCACTGCCAACAACCCGGATTTCTAAGCCT
>NW_021377424.1:0-554 GCF_001605985.2 Dendrobium catenatum
GTGTCTCTCCTTTAGCCCCCACAGCTAGGAGGAAAAGCTCTTACAAAATCACTTCCACCTTCTCCGGTGCGGCGGAATCGCCGAGTCCTTTGACACCAAAGAGATCTTCTTCTTTAGTGAACTTCCCTCAAGACAAGCCTTGAATCCGACGGGATTCAGGTGCGAGCTTGCCGGAGCAACCGTGTAGATCCCTCTCCACACTCCCTTGAATCCCCCCTCACAGGATCTTCTCCCTCTACAAACTCCACCCTTTCCTCACTCCCTTTCAAGCTCTCTTCTCAAGTTTCCCTCACAAGAACGAAGTTACAATGGCTGTCAAAAGACACTTACAAAGTGCCTTGTCATAGCTTAAATAAAAGAGCTAAAAATGAGCTCATTAATGCAAGTTGCCGACATTATCGTCCAGGACGATAGACATATCGTCATGGCCGATTAGTTAAAATATGAGGAAAATTATCCTGAATATCGCCCTGAAATGAAGCTGGACGATGTATAATCGTCCCGGACGATCTTGCAATCGGCCCGGATGAAATCACCATTAATTGCTTTCCAAA
>NW_021377425.1:0-291 GCF_001605985.2 Dendrobium catenatum
TTGAACTTGAAACTTGAACATTTCAAACATAGTGACACTCTCAGCCCTTAGTAAAATTTTCACTAGTTTTGGAGACCATTAATACCCTTAATCTATTTCCTTAAGTTTAAACCTTAATTAAGCCACTAAAACTTCTGAAAATTCTAATAAATCAAATATAAGCCCAAAAATTATGTGTAGCCCATCTAACTGACCAAATTTCAAGCCTTAATCAATGAAAATTAAAACAAAAATTATTTAACAGCAAATTAAACCTTAATTTAATTTTAATTAAAAATCAATATTTTATTA
>NW_021377426.1:0-230 GCF_001605985.2 Dendrobium catenatum
GTAGTCCGGGACTCAGGTGGTGGTCCGGCGGAACAATGGCGTCAGTCGGTGGTCCCGTGGAGGTGAAGGCCTCAAGTGGTGGTCCGGAAGAAGTTCGGGCCTCAGGTGGTGGTACGGCAGAGCAACGACGTCAGGTGGTGGTCCGACGGAGGTGAGGGCCTCAAGTGGTGGTCCGGAAGAAGTCCGGGCCTTAGGTGGTGGTCTGAAGGAGCAACGGCGTCAGACGGTGG
>NW_021377427.1:0-1149 GCF_001605985.2 Dendrobium catenatum
CACTTGTCATTATTGTCAATGGTAAAGAAAATCTCTTAAGAGTTGGCGTAAGACTGCAGTTGATTGCATCGAGTACCTACATACTTGAGGAATCAAGGTTTGGTGCCGGTCATAGGTCCTTGTTGTGTTGGTAGGGGTTTATGTGATCGGTTTTAATTATATTATTTCTATTATGCGTTTTACTTCTCGTTACCATCTTTTTGAAACCAACATCTTGCCAACTGTATAAGGAAAGAAATATAAATATTTGTGACAAATGTGTTTTAACTAGTAATTTAATAGAAAGAACTTTTCAGCTCAATTTACCATTGCAGTTT
The DNA here is from genome assembly GCF_001605985.2 of Dendrobium catenatum. Classification (NCBI taxonomy): domain Eukaryota; kingdom Viridiplantae; phylum Streptophyta; class Magnoliopsida; order Asparagales; family Orchidaceae; genus Dendrobium; species Dendrobium catenatum. The sequence goes on from NW_021377427.1 coordinate 318, forward strand.
TAGATGGTTTATACTTATTTTCTTGATATGAAATTTCTCTTTGTTATGGAAGTATGAAGTGGATACTATATTAGAGAGTATTGGTGTCATTTTTTATATAAAAACTCAGATACAGATAATTTAGGGCACAGAGTCAAACTTGTTATTTATCATATTCTAATTTTATCTTTTTTTTTAAATCTCTAAACAAAATTCTAATGTCATTAACACCTGTGAAAATAGCATGAATATGCGTGCATCAAACAAAACTTTAGGCTTGCTTCCTTAAAGTTTATTAAATAAACTTTGCTTTGCTCTCTCTCATATTCATATTTTGTCCTATTTTCTTAATGTTATTGTTACTAACCTACTTAAAAATTTGTGCTTGAACTATTCTTATAGTTTTTTTTAATATTTTCAAATGCATATTATTTTTTTTTATAGATATATGTGTGTGTGTTTATGTATATTAGTCCTAATGACTATAGTTGGGTAGGTTCAATAAGTGAAAATTGAAGAGATATAAGTATATAACATATGTAAAGACAGAGAGGAGACCTAGAGATACATACAAAAGAAATTATTACAGAGAATTTCATGAAAAGTTAAGATATCAATAAGAATTGAAAATTCTTATTTTATAAATTATTAAAGAGATTTTTAACAAATAAATTTCTTTCGTTAGTAAAATAAATATAATGAACAAGTATATCATATGCATACAAATATAGTGCAGAGTAAGATTTGGCAAAGACATTAAAAGGCAGAACTTCATGTCTAAGTTATATACTTTGTGAGGGTTGGAGAATTGTTAAGATACATCTTAATCTTAAATAACTAAGATGATGTCAAA
>NW_021377428.1:0-446 GCF_001605985.2 Dendrobium catenatum
CGAAGAGGGAGCCGAAGTGGAAAAGCAACGAAGGAAAGGAAGGAGCGATCCGTGCAGTCTGTCGCTCTCGCGCGAATGAACGAAGTCGAACGACGATAAGGGAGCCGAGAATTGACGGTGCAATCTATGCACCCATGCGAATCAACGAAAACGAGCAGCAACGAAAAGGAGAAGATGAAAATTTTGCTGGAAAATTTCCACTTCTTCGCGGAGGGTGAGAAGGAGCGTGGATTGCCTTTGAGCCGTCTCCTCGAAGGTCAAAGAAGCTTGCTTCTTTTCTTGCTGTCATCTTCTATAGCGTCCTTACGAACAGCGCCTAGCTTCCCGTGTCTACTTCTTGTGTATACTTCGGAGCAAAGGATCTGCCTTTTGTAGGAGGGGATTAGTTCATGATTCTAAGAGATAAGGATGGAATTCCTTTAGATTTTCACCCCTTATGGCTATGG
>NW_021377429.1:0-351 GCF_001605985.2 Dendrobium catenatum
AAGTGCCATAAATGTTATTCTATATACACCTTAGTTAGGCCGAATCTATATGTTGAACCTCACCCTGAGTCATCTCATGAAACTTAGTGAATCACACTTGCAGGGGCGGAACCATCTATAATTTTTAGGGGGACAAACTTATAAGTAATTGTTCGCATATATGTCGGGGATTCAAGGGGGCAGCGCCCCGTGCGAGGGTTTCCAGGGGCAGCGACCCCGGAACAAATTTTAATTTACTATATCTCTTTGTATTTGGTTCATCATTCCCTAACAATAACACATATACACAATATATTTAATTATATTGAGGGCAATTGCCTAAAGACCATAGTATTTTAATATTTTTAGTAG
>NW_021377430.1:0-359 GCF_001605985.2 Dendrobium catenatum
AACTGTATTGCCGAATGTAAGTACATACATCTTTGTGATCTCACTCGTACCCTCTTACATGCCTCCAATCTCCCCAACAAATTTTGGGCTGAGGCGATATCCACAGCCAATTATCTTATCAATAGACTTCCTTCCAAAATTATCTCCCTTCGAACTCCTTATCAAAGGCTACATGGCAAGCTTCCAATGTACTCTCATTTTTGTACCTTTGGCTATATTTTCTTCCCGTGACTACAACTGTATGCCTCGGATAAATTGTATCCTTAAAGTTTGTTAGAGATGTTAAGCCCTTATGAACTAGTCCCGAAGCTAACCAAGAGGGGAGGGTGAATTGGTATTTTAAAAATCTTGATCAAATC
>NW_021377431.1:0-535 GCF_001605985.2 Dendrobium catenatum
CGATTTGCCTATCCAATCTTAGGTTGCTAATTTCAAAAATCCTTTACCCACCTCATCTCCCACGGTTGTGAATCGTAGCAGCCATCTCCGTCCAACACCCACACCTTGTCGATCGCAAGCAAGCTAATATCACTATATTAACCCAATCCCATCAATCTTTGCGTTTGCTTTCTTTTAGAATCCGCGAGGTGCTCCTTCCCGCTTGGACAAATGTGCTGATATCTGAAGTTCCTATAGAAGGTGCCAACCCACTCATGATCTATTCAAGAACCATAAAAACAAACACTATCGTTATTGCAAGATCCTTCTTGATCCTTTGTCTGTCCAATATCCCATCCTAACCTCGTCGACAACCGGATCCAAATTAGGAAACCAAGGTTGCACCTCTAACAACTCCATCTCCACAAAAAAACACACTATTGCAAACCTCGTCATGTGCTGTTGCGACTTTCATGCCAAGTATGTGACAATACTCATCATGCACAACATCCGTTCAAGTTTTTTTATCCCAGTCGCCACTTCACCTTAAGAACCA
>NW_021377432.1:0-281 GCF_001605985.2 Dendrobium catenatum
ACAGCAGTAAAATAAACACCGGCCTAACCTAGATCTAAAGTTGGTTGTTCTAGCACATCATCTAAAGTGTGTGTAGAAGGTCGTGTGGTAGGGGTAAATCCTAAGCTGGGTGATTAATCAAAGTTGTCTAAGATTTTGAGTTTGTTAAGGCTAAAAAGGGGGATTTAGATTAAGATTTAAATATTAATAGCTTAAGAATTTTAATTAAATCTATTTTAAGATTTAATTGATTACCACCTTTTTTACACACTGAGGCCGTGAAGTTTATTTCACCTTCCTTG
>NW_021377433.1:0-371 GCF_001605985.2 Dendrobium catenatum
GATTTAAAACTTTTAAAGTGGGTGACTTCGTGATGGTTCGGATCCGTCCGGAACGGTTCCCACAAGGAACCGTTAAAAAGCTACACGCCAAGAGTGCTGGGCCTTTCAAAATATTTAGGAAAATCAATGACAATGCATACGTAGTAGACCTCGCCGAGGATTTCAACATCAACTCGACTTTTAACATTGAGGATCTAGTTGCTTACGAAGGCCCTGACTTCAATCCACCCAACCCATTTTTACAACAGCCTGATATAACCCCACCATTGGAACACCCAAATTTGCCCCCCCTTCCTACCATTCCCAAACAACCCATGGCTGATAAAGTAGACATAGTTTTGAGTGATGACATTATCTCTACAAAAGGAGGA
>NW_021377434.1:0-257 GCF_001605985.2 Dendrobium catenatum
CAGCCTATGCCACTGGACCTATCACCTTGAAGATTCTTACCTTAGAGCCTTCACCAAAGCCTCTAGTCACTTCCAAACCATTAATCTTGATATGTTGAACAATAAACTGAATTTTTCTGGAGTCATTTCAGCCCCTAGTGGTCATGAGTCCAAAATGACCAAAATACCCCTATGGGGCTCAAATAGTGATTTCAAACCAAATGAATTCCAAATAGCTTGCAACCACTTCCAACAATTTTCAAATATCAAAACAAAAC
>NW_021377435.1:0-311 GCF_001605985.2 Dendrobium catenatum
CTGCCCACACTAGGAGAGTGTGAAAGGACGACGAATCTCTGCCAACACTGGGGATAGTGTGAAAGGATGGACGGTTCTCTGCCAACACTGGGGATTGTTAAAAAGGATAGACGGTTCTCTGCCAACACTGGGGATTGTGTAAAAGGACGGACGGTTCTCTGCCGCAACAGGGAGTGTTGAAAAGAGTGTGTTGTAAAGGCTTCTCCGCCTTGCTGTGGGTGCAAAAGGAGAGTCACTATTGGCATTAGTGCAATACTCAGAGGGTGCCTCTAGAGAGTGGATGTAGGTTCTGTTTTAGACCGATCCACTAT
>NW_021377436.1:0-239 GCF_001605985.2 Dendrobium catenatum
CACGGCTAGCAGAATATTCTATTTAAATCACATAAAGTTTGAAAATTCATTATAAATTCAAATGATATCCAAATGAGTCAAATAACCTATCAATTTATCTCTACCGAATCTAAAAAATCTAATTCAATAAAAATTAGATTACATTTCTGACAAGATAATATCATATTCAGCAAAATGAAACCTCATGCACATTTTTAAATCTTTTAGGATATATTGAATATTAATATAATAATATTATG
>NW_021377437.1:0-252 GCF_001605985.2 Dendrobium catenatum
TGATGCTACTAGATTATTATTATTATTGATTTAAATATTGATATTATTTAATACTACTGATTCACTATATTAATATTAAGCATGTGATATAATGAACTCGTGATATATAATGTCTGAATAAAATATATACATTTATATATGATTTTATTATATTGATTTAATTTTGATAATCTTTGTCGATGTTTTGATTTGATGCTTTATATAATTTGTATACTGAATGGTATTACGGATATGATGATTGCTTTATAGATT
>NW_021377438.1:0-214 GCF_001605985.2 Dendrobium catenatum
CATATGAATGTGGAAGAACCTTCATGCTAATTAGAATGCAAACATCACTGAAAAATTATCACATAAATAAGGAGTGATGAAATTGGTGTGGCTCAAGTCATTCAATCAAAGTGTCATGATCATCATCAATATGACGAAGTCTTCAATCAACATCAAGATGTTATCATACCAACAAAGGATCAAACTAAATATAAAGGAATACATATGAAATTTG
>NW_021377439.1:0-221 GCF_001605985.2 Dendrobium catenatum
GTACGACTAGTTGAGCCAGTACAGTCAGTGGAGACAGTACGACCAGTAGAGCTAGTACAGTCAATACAGTCAATGGAGACAATACGATCAGTAGAGCTAGTACAGTCAATACAGTCAGTGGAAATAGTACGACTAGTTGAGCCAGTACAGTCAGTGGAGACAGTACGACCAGTCGGGCTAGTACAGTTAGTCGAGGCAGCACGACCAGATGAGACTGTGCA
>NW_021377440.1:0-204 GCF_001605985.2 Dendrobium catenatum
TTCGATCGTACCCCAGACTCATTTCCTCTCTAGAAAGTGGTTCTAGAGGAGGCATATCATCTTCCCCCTCAAGGATCTCCACCTCCGGATTCCTCCTCCCCCGGACCGGGTTTGGATTTCCTCCTACGCCATGGCCGTCGGTGGTCTCTCTTACTTCCGATGCCGCTGGATTGGTCTTCATTTCTAGTAGTTTCTTCATCATTT
>NW_021377441.1:0-424 GCF_001605985.2 Dendrobium catenatum
GATCTCACTCATCAACTCACTGATCAAGATCCTACCTCATATTCTCAAGCAGTTAAGCATGAACATTGGCGTATCCATTTCCCAAGAGTTTCAAGCATTACAATCACAAGGCACATGGGATCTTGTTCCTCTGTTGCCAAATCAAAATATATTAGGATGCAAATGGATGTTCTGCGCAAAATACAATTATGATGGTATGATAGCTCGATATAAGGCTAAATTGGTAACACCTGGTTACAATCAAGAATTTGGAGTAGACTACACATAAATGTTTAGTCCATTAGTCAAAATACCAACTGTTCGAGTTCTTCTAATCCTTGCACTACATCAAAACTGGTCAATACATCAACTAGATGTATTAAATGTGTTTCTACATGGACCGTTAACAGATAGTCTACATGAAATAGCCACCAGGTTTCTCCGA
>NW_021377442.1:0-296 GCF_001605985.2 Dendrobium catenatum
ATAAGTAGTGACTATTATTATTATAGTATTGTGCATCACTTTAAAATTAGATCGAATCGGCCGGTTTGATCGACTTAACTGTGAATCGGTCAAATGGCAGATCTGACCCAGCTTAAGAACGGCGGCGTTGCATCAAATCAGACTAAACTGACAAGAATTGCCGGTTAGTCCAGTTTTCTAAAATCGGTTGGTTAGATAATATTGAGCATGTGATTAAGATACTGATATAGAATAATTAGATAGCATGTGTATAACATTCTAATATTTTATTATATTAATATAATTTTGACAGTCTT
>NW_021377443.1:0-1058 GCF_001605985.2 Dendrobium catenatum
TTCATGCTACATATGTTAATATTTTAGAGTAACATTTATAAACTAAGGTAAATATTGTTTTACATTTAAAGAATGCTTAGTTGTAAGTATTATGAGATTCAATTAAACCAAATGCATGGATTTTAAAATTTTACGTGTTTGGATGAAAGACAAATAAATCCAAAATAATTTCTTTAGCGATTTAGAACTCCCTCATGGTTCATTTGCAATGTATTGGCAATTCACCTGATTCGATCAAATTTCCAAATCATCGCACATAAGCACTCCAGACTTCCTTGTGAAAGTGTAACCGACCATTTGTGACCTTCCCAAAAAATGAGCTTTTGGATTTATTTTACAATCAATCAAATAACTCAAGTATTCCAAATACATTCCATTTACATTACACTATATGTGAATTATAGATACTTTCAACCAAACATGCCCTTAATCTAACCATATGAATCTTGTCATGACCATCATAATTGCCTGTCAGACACACTATTAATTCTTTGGTGTTTGATGTGAAAAACTTATAGATATTGCTAACTCATGTGCGTTATTTTAAATGCATGCAATTTATATCACTTGTATTGTGTGCTTCATTTAATTGATTAATCATTTAGTGATGAGGACATAAGGACATGAAGGATTTATTAGAGGCATGGTCGTCGATCTACGGCCACGATTTCACCGCTCTATTTTTTATTTTCGTATTTATTATTAATGTATTAGTTTTTATTTATGAAGTTTTATTATGCTTTTCCATTTTTGCCCTTACTTAAGGGCTTAAGTATGTGTAAGCCCTAGGGGCATTGTAATACTTTTTATTTTCTCATTATATGGGCTATTTAAAGCCTCCCTCTTCTTCTTTGAGAGTTAATGAAAGAATTATAAGAAAATGCCTGCACATGTATTCTTTGAGTTGTGAGAGTTCTAGGAGAGAGCTTTGGAGAAATCCCTAGGGAGAAAAAACATATCACCCACCAACCTTGGAGATGGTCAGGTTCGTGGTTTGTTTTATCGTTCTTTTTCTTTCAATCTCCTTTCCTCCTAGCCGCCGGATTCCCTAGGCGCCA
>NW_021377444.1:0-250 GCF_001605985.2 Dendrobium catenatum
AATGGGAGGATGAAGGAAAAGAACATCAAGATATGATTGACGAGGTATCTTCTTCGGGCATTGATTTTATGGAAATTGATGAGTTAATTAGTAATTCCTTTATAAGTGAAATGATAGTAGAATACTTTGGCACACAACAAGAGGATTTTATGGACATTGATCAAGAGTCGACATATTCATATTCTATGAGTGGAGTAGAAGGCGAAAATTTTTCCATGCAAATGGATTGGACAGCGCAGCCGTTACTAGT
>NW_021377445.1:0-215 GCF_001605985.2 Dendrobium catenatum
CATATTAATAATCCTTAATTTGAAATATTTTTTTACTTGTTTCCTACAAGCGTATCCTATAAATGATTTTCCTATTATTTCTACTATATAAATTATTGATGCTAAAACGTGAAATATTCAATAATTTACAGGTCATTTCTAAAACTAGAATAAATGCACGTGCACAAAGTGCACGTTACTATAAATGAAGAGAATACAGTCATGTCATAGAAGAA
>NW_021377446.1:0-370 GCF_001605985.2 Dendrobium catenatum
AGAAGCCTTTACAACACACTCTTTTCACCACTACCCGATGCGGCAGAGAACCGTCATCCTTTTACACAATCCTAAGTGTTGGCAGAGAACTGTCCGTTCTTTCACACTCTCCTAGTGTGGGCAGCGAACCCTTCCGTCCTTTCACACTCTCCTAGTATGGGCAGAGAACCCTACCGTCCTTTCACACTCTCCTAGTGTGGGTAGAGAACCCTACAGCTGTTCACACACTCCAAGTGTAGGAAGCGACCCTTTCGGTTATTCACACTCTCCAAGTGTCGGCAGCGAACCGGATCTCCTTGACAGATCTTCTCACAAGAAATCTAGAAGGAAGATGAAAAAGAGTGAAGTAATCCCAATTCACAAGTAGAGA
>NW_021377447.1:0-203 GCF_001605985.2 Dendrobium catenatum
ATATTATTTTTATGCTAGTTATTTGCAACAAACACATCTAGGAATAGGTTCATAATCCTTAGTAATGTCAAGGCTGATGTGAAACCACATGCGGTGAACATGAATTGCACGTTAGAGATTAATGAGAGTTTAACTTTGCAATGTTAACGATAAAATCTAGCTTTCTTAATTTGGATTCAAGAAACTTCGTGATAGATTATGTT
>NW_021377448.1:0-510 GCF_001605985.2 Dendrobium catenatum
AGATTTTGTGTCTTAGTTAACTTAGATCAATTTAGGTGGACTTCACACATCTCTTTTGAGATGAAACTTGAACTTAGAAAACTAGTGTCATGTACCCAATATTTAAACTCACTTTGATTTGATATTAATTGATCTCAAAATAACTAGTAGAATTAGGTGTTTTTCTCTTTAAAAGTTTTAATGTTCAATAAATTCCAATAAATCAATAAAATTCATTGAAAGTCCAAATCAATCTCAATCAACCTTAATCGACTCTTACCAATCATAAAACAAAGTTACAATTATTCAAAATTAAAACTCAAGGCCTAAATACCATCAAAGCTAAATAAACCTTTAATTAAGCCTTTTAAACTTTCAAAAAATGTAATAAATCCATTTTAAATCCAAAAATTACATGTAACCCCTCTAACTGACCAGAATCAAGCCCTTAACCCATGAAAATTAAAAGCCCCTTGATTTGATAGCTAATTAAACCTTAATTTAATTTTAAGTAAAAGTCAATATTTAATT
>NW_021377449.1:0-575 GCF_001605985.2 Dendrobium catenatum
AGAGGAAAGAGTGGTGCGGGTCCCACTTGAGCTAGAAGTACAGTGGCTCGTGGGAAAGCAAGGTACCGATATTTTGAATAGTTTATTTACAGAAATGCCAAAATGACCGGAATTTACTAATTTCTAAGCTGGTAAAGCAATGATTAACAGCCAATTTTATTTTTTTTATTTAGAAGCTGCAAATGGACCATTTTTTTAATATTTTATAATGATATGCATCGAAATTGGATGCCAAATTTGATTGAATCATCATCCGAAATTTCAACCAATATTATTAGAATTATTGTTTTTTTTTCTTAATTTTTTGCTTGCATTATTGAATTTTATGATTATTTGAATAATTTAGATTAGAAATTCGGTAGCAATCTTAGAATTCATTTGGGAAACATCTGTATTACTTTTAAAAGCAATTTTTTAAATTAAAAATATTTTGAATTAAAAAATTTAGCTGCTTTAGAAAAAAAATAAGAAAGTTATCCCAAATTGAACCTTAGATTTAGACTTTGTTTGGGAAGGCTTTCTTTCTGCTTCTGAAAGCAGCTTTTTAGTAGAAAAAAATTAATTTTTGTACTATA
>NW_021377450.1:0-718 GCF_001605985.2 Dendrobium catenatum
TAAAATAATATATATTCCCGAAGAAAGATGATATTACGTATTACCGATTATTTGAATATGACAATAACGATCGCCACTTTTGTTTGAATTCCCAAAGATAATTAATTAAAAGGTTTTGAAAACTTGATTTTAAAAATCAGGTCTGGGTTTTTAAATCTCCTACGAGCACAAGCCCTCGTAGTTAATTACATCATTAAAAAATTAGAATTTTCCTACGAATACTCTCGATTAAAATAGCGGTGTAAATTTTATTTAAGATTTTCAAGGCTCGGTGTCAAAGGAAGTAAAGGTTGGAATTTTCAATCGGGATCGGATCAAGGTTTGAACACTTATTTTCAGAGTCAAAAGAAGAGTAGTAGGGAGTGTTTTGGGATTCTAAAAAAATTCAAAAAATACTCCAGTCTATCATAAGTGTTGGGCTTGAATTTAATTGAATGAGATTTAATGTTTAAATGACCAACTTTATTAGAAATTTGGGTTTCAATTCCCGAAGGTTGAGGTCTTATAGCCCGAGCTAGCCTTAGAACCTAAGTCTAAATTGGGTACTAAAAAGTGACTCGAACCAAACTAATGCAATGCAAATCTGGACTTACCCCGGCCTGCATTGGGGAGCCAGCTAACCACCTAATCGATTTAAAATAAATGAATCTGGTCTTTTATGAAAGAGTGGTAGGAACATTTTATTTAAAGTTTTGGAGAGTTAGGCCGACATCTAGAG
>NW_021377451.1:0-224 GCF_001605985.2 Dendrobium catenatum
GAATTTGGGCTCTTTGAGCGTAGAACCGGGTTCCGCCTGTGACAAGGGCAACCGATTATACTCAACTGAGAGCTTCCCTCTCGAAAGAAAAGAATTTTAAGGGACTTTGGGCTCTTGGAGTGTAGAACCGGGTTCCACCTGTAACAAGGACAACCGATTCTACTCGACTAAGAGCTTCCCTCTTTTATTATTATTATTAATATTTTTTTATTTTGAAGAGAGGG
>NW_021377452.1:0-384 GCF_001605985.2 Dendrobium catenatum
TGCACAAACAACGAGGCTGAATATGAGGCTCTGATAACTGGTTTGGAACTTGCAATTCTAATGGAATTAAAGAGATTAAGAACTTTGGATATTTCCAGTTGGTGATTAACCAAGTGGCCGGAACTTATAAAGTCTTAAATCCTAAACTCCTAAGATATCCCCAGTACACACTTCACTTGTTGGAACAAATTCCTACTGCTACTTTGTATAGGGTTCCCCGTGGAAGCAATTCCGCGGTGGATGCCTTAGCAAAACTCGCAAAGGAATTTGCCTGTCTTGAGGAGGATTCCATCCATATAGAGATTCAGGGACGTAAAGCCCTCTCTCTTATAGATTTGGAACACATAAGTAAGACTCCCCTTCAGATCCTTTTTGCCTCTTCGA
>NW_021377453.1:0-1315 GCF_001605985.2 Dendrobium catenatum
CAAATGCAGAAATTCAGCAAACGGTGAATCAGCTGGCCTCCGTCACTGCATCACTTGTAGCTTATTTTGAAGACACTAAAGAAAGGGCAAGAGATGAAACACTAGTTTACATTACAATGGATGACATTCTTCATCCTGATAAGGTATGGTCTCATAAATTATTATCATAAATGATACTTTGTGAGAACTAATTATGTTGCAATGGTATTTTTAGAAAGAATGCTTCTTTGCCTTCACTTCGTGGGGATGAGTTTAATTCTGATAAGGGAATCCTTGTTGATGAAAGCCCACTATTATCCTCTAAGTTATTTGTATGAAGGAAGAATGGTGATCTCACAAATCAACATATCGGTATGTGTGAGAATGAAGTAGATGACTTGTTTGATGATCCGGTAGCTAACAAAGGAAAGCTTGGAAGGCAATATGAAGCTATAGAAGTAAGTAGAAGGGTTAAAGGTTTTTTGCAGGCTAAGAATTCAGCATTTGGTTTTTATTCCAGTGTAGCCAGCAATGATGTTCAAAGCACTTCTTCACCTATTGGCTCCATGGCTTCCTCGTTTTCTGCACCTAGTAGTGATGTTTCTTCTGATTCTTCTAAACGAGGAGAAGGCATGAAGTCAGATAATGAAGCCGTTTCCAGTTCACCTTCTCAATATGAAGATAATGGAAATGCTTCTAGCCTAACAAGAAAATTTATCGGAAAAAATGGTGTTTTTGTTGAGAGGCATAGAATCTTTGATCCAGGGATCTGCTTATGAGTTTTATATCTATCTCCCACTTGATGACGCACTGATTACTACCATCTCGATGGAGTCAAGCACTTTTGACGCAAGGAGAGTATAATGTGGAACATCATAGCTAATGTTTTCTTTATGAATAGCTTGTCTAAGTTTGTTATAGCTAGCTTCTAGAATGCCCTTATTAGCTTATAAATATGTAAGTATTGTAGTAGGAAAGATCATTGACGAATATATATTCCTTTTGAAAGCTTTAAGCTTAGTTTGTTCCTTAGATTGGGAGTTCCTTCTAGGAGATCTGATTCTTCCATGATCCAATACATTAGATAGGAGAATATTTCTCAAATTTGTGTTGGAAAATTCATATAAAACTTAACATTTATAACGCATTTGCGGTTCTACACATGCTAGTAATATATGAACCCACGTTGTGCTTCTATGAAAAAGCAAATATGATATAGCCATATAGGAGGATTAAAACCAGCAGCTCTTCAAGGACTATTGCAGTACGAAAGCTAATCAAAGCACGCAGATCATGATGTGTATCATGTTAATATGTGGTGTGAAACCGGTCAAAT
>NW_021377454.1:0-721 GCF_001605985.2 Dendrobium catenatum
ATGTATAAACAGACTTCGTCATGGTACGAAGTGGTACGAACAGTTCAAAAACATTCATACAGTACGATTATAAATCGTATGGTACGATCCATAACAATTATGTTCGTACAGGACAATAGTCGGGACGATCAAACATCGTCTCTGTTCATCGTATGATATAATTTACATCGTACAATATGATGAGACAAAATTTAAGAGATCGTCCGGGACGATCTTCGGGACGATTATAATTCATCTCTGTTCATCGTAGTGTACGACTGGGTTCATACAGTACGATGTTCAAATTATAATTTAGCCTAAATTTCTTGCGCTGACCACGGATTAAATTAAGTAAGTATTTAAACAAAATTGTACAGTATGAAGATATTCGTACCGTACGAGCGACGGAAAATAACTTACTTAAGTTAAAACGACTGCTAGGGTTTTGGCTTTGAACATATCGTACAGTACGAATACATTCATACGGTACAATCTATTCACAGAATCGTCCTACAAAGCTCTGATCGTACGGTACGAAATAACCTCGTATAGTACGATCTGCAGAGAAAGAAAAACTCTAAATTTTTCATTTAAAAACTCTCTCCCCCTGTGTGTGTGCATGGTTGCTCAAACTTTTATGTATTTTGTGCCCAGACTCAAGAAAATAAAAATAAAATAAAATCAATAAAATACATTGCAGACTCGTACTCCTAATCTACCCATTCTTGAGTCTTCCTATCAT
>NW_021377455.1:0-299 GCF_001605985.2 Dendrobium catenatum
CTTATGAGAAGATCTGTCAAGGAGATCCGATTCTCTATCGACACTTAGAGAGTGTGAACAGCCGAAGGGTTCTCTGCCTACACTTGGAGAGTGTGAACAGACGAAGGATTCTCTGCCTACACTTGGAGAGTGTGAACAGACGAAGGGTTCTCTGCCCACACTAGGAGAGTGTAAAAGGATAACGGTTCTCAGCCAACACTGGGATAATGTGAAAGGACGGACGGTTCTCTGCCAACACTGGGGATTGTGTAAAAAGACGACGGTTTCTCTGCCGCACCGGGGAGTGGTGAAAAGAGTGT
>NW_021377456.1:0-288 GCF_001605985.2 Dendrobium catenatum
TTCCGCATTATTTAATTTCCGCACTTTGATTTCTGTGATGATTTTGGTTTGAGTTTTAACTTTGGTTTTAAAGTTATCCAATTCACCTGTCTCTTTGTTAGCCTTCAGCCAGGTCATAAAGGCTTAACATCCCTAACGAACTTTCAAGTATTTTCAGAGCACTTTCTTGTGCCATCTGAGAACTTTCAAGTAGTATCAGAGCCATTTTCAAAAAATAAGTTTTTAAAAGCTTTTGAATTTTGATCCATGGATAATTTTTCAAATCGTAATGTTGCGGAAGGGTATTCA
>NW_021377457.1:0-305 GCF_001605985.2 Dendrobium catenatum
AGTCAAGGTCAATCAGATTCACCTGTTGTTGTACCACCACCCTTTCTTGGATACTTCCCTCCTCCGTTGACGAGTCCTCGGTTTCCCTCCCCAGATCAGGCACATCCAGCTCCATTCTATCCATATTAACCCCCACCATCATCACAAACTAGTCAATCCACCGCCCCTTACCCTCCTTATCCCCACCCATATTATTACACATATCCGGTGCAGCCAAAACACGATGGACCATCTAGACCAGCAGAGGTTGGTGTTGGGGATCATACAGTTGCAGTAGATAAGTGTCAATACATTGAGCCTGAGGG
>NW_021377458.1:0-250 GCF_001605985.2 Dendrobium catenatum
CAAAGATGACAGCCAAGCACTTCTCTAAGATTTCATTTAACATAATTTTTTATTATTATTAAAGGATTTTTTAAGTATAAATTTTTTATTCAATAAATTTTTATGCTAAAAATTTATTTTAAGAAAAAATAGAAAAAAAGTTAATTCAAATGAAACCTAAAGTCTTTCTTTCATATGTCTTCTCTATTTTTATTTTATTTTAGTTATAACAGTTATGTTATATGAAGAAAAGAAAGGATTTTAAATTAAT
>NW_021377459.1:0-319 GCF_001605985.2 Dendrobium catenatum
TCCTAACAATTGTCATTCCTCAGTTGTCTTATATTGATTATACTTGTTTTCCCCTTCGGCCTTCCCAGATTTAGATATGTTTGCTGAGCTTATTGGTACAGAACATTGCTATTAAAAAAAAATCATTGCTACAAAATTTTGCTATTCAAGAAAAAAGCATGTCTACATAAATTTGCTATTTAGAAAAAAAAATATTGATACAGCCTACAGAACTTTGTTATTCAGAAAAAAATCTTTTTCTACACCAATTTGATATTCAGAAATAGAAAATCATTGCTAAAGCCTACAAAACTTTGCTATTCAATACGGAAGGCTGCGA
>NW_021377460.1:0-406 GCF_001605985.2 Dendrobium catenatum
AAATTAATTATTATTAATTATAATTAATTAAGGTTAATAACAAAAAATATTGCTTCCTACCCTCTCCCGCCTCGGTCCCCGAGCTTTCATCGACGACCGCCGGTCCGTCGGCCCCGAAGGTATAACCCTCTAAACTCAGGCTTCCGCCCTCGACGTGTACGACGGACCAGAAAACCGCCTATACACGCCTTTATTGCGCATGGTGGGATGGGACCCCGGTCCGACGCCTACGACGAGTCAGACAGTCGCCTCCCCTTCTCGCTCTCTTACCTCGTCATGCGTGGCGAGTTAGTGGTCCACATATGCACGCTTTTCTTAGCGTGGTAGGAAGGGCAACTAGCGCGACACCTACGACAAGGTAAGCGAGCAACCCTCGCCCTCTTATCTCGACTAACGTGTTGGGCCG
>NW_021377461.1:0-235 GCF_001605985.2 Dendrobium catenatum
TAATCTAGTGACTATAAAAATATAGACATGCGTGTTTTCCAAAAATCGAAAGGAATATTATCAAATAATGAAGGTCTAGTGATCGAGTACCCTTCGGGTGTGTTTCAGTTTCCAAAAGTAGTCATGCTCATTTTTCAAAAAGTTATTTAAAATTAAAGTTTTGAAATAAAGCTCTAATACCATTTATTGAATCTTAATTAGGTTGTTAAACCTAGCTAATGTCCCAAGGATAACT
>NW_021377462.1:0-331 GCF_001605985.2 Dendrobium catenatum
CATATAGGGTTGTCAATTCGGGTCAATGGGTCGGGTTCGGGTCGAACCCGAAACTGACCTAATGCTATATGACACGACCAGAACCCGACCCGTTTTTGCAAACGGGTCAGAAATTGCAACCCGGACCCGACCCGTCGGGTTGCCGGGTTAACACAACCCGACACGAAATAGGCTGCAGAGTGCGGAGGTAGGCGCGCTGCGCATGTGGGGACTGCATCCTCGTGCCACGTGGGCGTCCCGCGTTCGCGTGGATCTCGCGCAGTCATGCGTGGGACTCACAGACTACAGAGGCGCGCATGCTCGCATGGCCGCATGGGGACTGGCGAATTGC
>NW_021377463.1:0-474 GCF_001605985.2 Dendrobium catenatum
CCAAATGAACAATATTAGCCAACAACTTAAGGAGAACTAGTCAGATCTAGCTGAGCTTCGTAGGAACACTACCGAGAGATTTGATACACTTGAACGAGCTAGAGACCACCCTACTCCCTACACCCCATCTAGACCACCGTCTATGTATGGGGAAGAGACCTATTCGGATGAGAGGCCACATCGGGCCAATCATCGAGCTCCCTACCATGGACATGATCCACGTCATGATCCAGATTTGGATGAGAGGCATCACCGTGCCAACCATCGTACTACCTACCAAGTCCATGATCCCGATGCACCACTAATGAAGAATATTAAGGTTGACACTCCTACCTTTGATGGCACCCTCGATCTCTAGCTCTTCCTGGACTAGGTCAAAGGTATGGACAATTTCTTTAAGTGGTATGCCATATCTGAGGCTAGGAAGGTTAGTTTTACAGCTATGAAACTAACGGGTAGGGCGAGTCAGTTTTG
>NW_021377464.1:0-377 GCF_001605985.2 Dendrobium catenatum
TTCTCACGAACATCTTGATTCGTCGGTTCAGGATATCAAAATGGAAAGAAACTCCCCCTTGATCGGGGTGTTATCTTTCCTCTTTGGATATTTGAAAGGGATCCTAATTTGACTTTCAAATGGAAGAAGACTCTCCCCTTTAGGGATTTCTTCACCTTTTTGGAATTCAAATTGGATCAAATACCCCAAATTCAAGTCATTTCAAATAATTACAACCTTAATTGAATTAAATTTACATTGAATGAAGTAAGAAAATCTAGACTCGGTCATGCAAGGTTATCCTAATAATCAGTAGGTGTATATTCAATCCCAAGCAGTTATAGTATGAAAATTAAAATGCATTTTTTTTAGCCACACTTGGCCATGCTCTTTTTATT
>NW_021377465.1:0-289 GCF_001605985.2 Dendrobium catenatum
CAACGACTGCAACAGTCCACCTGGTCGTTGATGCTCTTCCTTCACCAACTAACAGGCTTCGCATCTCGACACAAACTCTGCCACATCCTTTTTCATTCCAGGCCACCAGAACAAAAGTTTCATATCAGCATACATCTTACCACTGCCTGGATGTACAGTGTAGCCCGAATGATGAGATTCATACAGAATCTCATGCCTCAAATCTCCAAACACAGGTACCCACCACCTGTTCTTACAGAAAATAGCACCAGATTCAGAAATTCGAAGTTCAGGAGTCTTACCAGATCCA
>NW_021377466.1:0-243 GCF_001605985.2 Dendrobium catenatum
AGGTGGGCTGCAAGCGGGTAAGCGGGCTAGCCAGGTCAGACAGGAAGCTGGCTGATGGTTGGCAGGCGGGGTGGCCAGGCAAGCCAACGAGCTAGCCCGCTAGTGCATAATTTGATAATTTTTTTTTTAAAGTTTTCTAGTAGCAAATTTTTTAGCAGATGTTTTTCATCGGTATTTATTTTTTAGAGCGTATTTTACCGGTGGAAAAATTTTCCGTCAGAAATTTGACATCGGAAAGCTATT
>NW_021377467.1:0-392 GCF_001605985.2 Dendrobium catenatum
TAATAATAAATCTAAGACTATTGTGAAAAATGGATTTGTTTATAAAATTATTGAGAACATTTTAGACTTTTTTAAAAGTATTGACAATATTATATACTTTTCTAATATTATCGACAACAATAAAGACTTTTGTTGTCATATTATTAATTTAAAAAAAAAAAAATTATTGCCAAGATAGAACTATGAGATTACGTGTATATAAACTCTAAAATCTCACATGACCTTCTTTTACATGCATGCACACAGATTTGTGCCCAATACTATTAAGATAAAATAAATATTATTCTATTGTTGAAAATTTTTAGCACGCAATAATTTGATTTGCTTTAAGAATGTTACAATATAATTTTAAATGATTTTGTTCTATTTTATATTAATCTCAAAATAAATTT
>NW_021377468.1:0-293 GCF_001605985.2 Dendrobium catenatum
GAGCACAGAGCTTGCTATAATGCCAGAAAAAAACCTCCAAAAACCTGATGAAAAGGAAAACCCAAAACTCCCTCCCACTGATCAGAGAACAACACAGAGCTAGGAAAGAAAAGACCAAAATCATCAACAGACAATAACAGGACCCGCTACCATCCTTAAACAGTGGAGAGAGGTAACAAAAAACAACATTCCCAGTAAGCAGAAACAACCAGAAGCCGAAAATATACCAATAAAACAAAAACCTCAACAGCAAGATACTGGATTGCCACACCAACCAATCAACAATCCAGATG
>NW_021377469.1:0-209 GCF_001605985.2 Dendrobium catenatum
TATTAATACTTAAA
Organism: Dendrobium catenatum; assembly: GCF_001605985.2. Classification (NCBI taxonomy): domain Eukaryota; kingdom Viridiplantae; phylum Streptophyta; class Magnoliopsida; order Asparagales; family Orchidaceae; genus Dendrobium; species Dendrobium catenatum. The sequence goes on from NW_021377469.1 coordinate 15, forward strand.
TTTTAATCTAAATCCCCTTTTAGACCTTAACAAATTCATAACTTTTCTAGACAACTCTAACTAATAACCCACTTTAGGATCTACCCTAGCTACACGACCTTTATCACACACTTTAGATGATGTGGTAGGACAACCAAGTCTAGATCTAGGTTAGGCCAGTGTTTACTTTACTTCTGTGTGCCGGATTTTTCGTAG
>NW_021377470.1:0-232 GCF_001605985.2 Dendrobium catenatum
TACCTCTTCCTCTTTGCTCCCACTCATCTTGCTCTACTCATCACCCATAACATGTGCTATCGCAGTAGCCAACTGCATCATACTCTCTGAAGGTACTGGGGCTGCGCTGTGTTGCTCATTCGGTACACTGGATTCTGCCGGAGGATCCATAACTTTCACCTGCACAATTCAGAACAAATGATACGCACATGCAATGATGTATGCCAATGATGCTCTTACAGCTACCCAATCT
>NW_021377471.1:0-300 GCF_001605985.2 Dendrobium catenatum
CTCTCAATGAATTTTACCCATATTATTTGGATTAATTATTCTGTGTAGATTCCGGACGTCGTCCAGAGGCGAATCATAATGTCCCATGTCACTCATTTGTTGGATACTGGTGCTTGGTACCATTGTGTACCGGGTGACGTGGCGCGCTGTGATTCGCCTCCGGACGGTCCGAAATCCGCACAGAATAATTTCTTCATCATTTGATCTCCAAAATTTGTCTGGCATAAGAGTATCAATATGTTTGCATAAAAAAAGATGAAGAAAAACACTAAATTTTTTTAAAAGAACAATAGTATTTCA
>NW_021377472.1:0-506 GCF_001605985.2 Dendrobium catenatum
TAAAGTGCGGAAATTAAAACGCGGAAACAGTAAAAAGGAAGAACACACCAGATTTATAGTGGTTCGGTCAAACCTTGACTAACGTCCACTCCTTGGAGGCACCCCCCAAGTATTTCACTAAACTAGTATCTCTCCTTTAGCCCCCACGGCTAGGCGGAGAAGCCCTTACAAAATCACTTCCACCTTCCCCGGTGTGGCGGAGTAAGAGATCTTCTTCTTTGGTGAACTTACCTCGAGATAAGCCTTGAATCCGATGGTACTATGGTGCGAGTTCCCCGGAGCAACCATGTGGAACTCCCTCCACACTCCCTTGAGTTCCCCCTCACAGGATCTTCTCCCTCTCTCAAACTCCACCCTCTCCTCTCTCCCTTTCAAGCTCTCTCTTCTAGTTTCCCCCACAAGAACGAAGTTATAATGGCTGCCAAAGACGCTTACAAAGTGTCTTGCCAAAGCTTAAATAGAAGCTCTAAAAATGAGCTCATTAATGCAAGTTGCCGACATTATCA
>NW_021377473.1:0-279 GCF_001605985.2 Dendrobium catenatum
AAGATAGTTATTATTCAACTTAAATAAATAGTAATAAATGGTAGCTTTTATAACCTTTGCTTTATTCAATTCACAAAATAAATGTGTATTAAATTCATAAGGCTTTATGGGTAAAAATGATTAAATAATTCTAATGGATATGTATATTTTTTATGCCACCCATTATGCCAATGAATTTCATATGCTGAATTATTTTGAGCTGCAGGGCTTTGTATCCTAACAAGGCATTGGTCTTCGTGCCTGTTGTGACAGCACCATGAATGAATTGATTGAATGTAT
>NW_021377474.1:0-261 GCF_001605985.2 Dendrobium catenatum
TCACCATTTAGATTAAATTTTCAAATGAATTTCATATCATTACTTACATTTCTTGTCTATTTCTTCTTCACTTTTTATTGTTGTCAAAAAGGGGGAGAAATTATTGTGTTTGTATGTTTTGTTTTGATTGTGTTTGTATGTTTTGTTTGCATTTTGGTTTTGTGTTTAACTTTGTAATTCTGTTAAAAAAAATTTTTGAAAAACAAATTTTTTGTTTTGTTTTTGTTGTTCTTTGGTTCAAAATGCCTCCTTATTTTCATG
>NW_021377475.1:0-410 GCF_001605985.2 Dendrobium catenatum
CAATAAAGTTCCTTATTCAAGGAACTATTAGTTTTTTTCATTCTAGTTTGTATTAGGTTGTTCCTTCTTTCCTTTAAAATGCAATATTTACATTTCCTTCAAAAATAAATCATGGAAGTAGTGTACGATAGTCTACATGTACAATGAAGCAAACAACTCAATCCATAAGCTGTTATAACGCCGTCGGATCTGCAACACTCATATAAGAACATAGAAAGAGTCTACAATCTACCATGCCACACCACCGAATCCACAATACTCATTCAAGTGAACATAAGGTTTGTTCAAATTCTTAAATGAAATATTATGTGCATTCAAATGGCAGTTATTTGCACAATTATAAGTATTTTAAAGTATCCCCGCATATGCACCGTACTTTGTATACACATAGGTACACCAAAGGGGTAAAT
>NW_021377476.1:0-307 GCF_001605985.2 Dendrobium catenatum
ACTGGGGCACTACTGAATTGTTTCAGAATCCCAAGTGTCTCCTACTTCTCCTCCTTTGACTCTAGAAATAAGTGCTCAACATTGAACCAATCCCATTTGGAAATTCCTATCATTTCTCTCCTTTGATATCGATCTTTAAAAATCTTAAATAAAATTTTGTCGTTATTTTAATCGAGAGTTTTCGTAGGAGACCTTGTTTTCTTACGATGTAATTAACTACGAGGGCTTACGCTCGTAGGAGATTTAGAACCACACACGCACCAGATTTTGAAAATTTGATTTTTCAAAACTCAATTGGATTTCTTTG
>NW_021377477.1:0-284 GCF_001605985.2 Dendrobium catenatum
TTCAACAAACAAAGAAGGGGAAATAACCTAGGATTTGGTCCTAAAGTTAAAGGACTCATGCAATGATATGTTTAAAGGCTTGAGGAGCCTTAGAGTATCTTGCATGAGAAGAGATTTGTTGGTTTCTTGTGTTCCAACAAATGGGATAGGTGTGGGCTCCGAAAATTCGGCCCCGGCCTCCGCTCGCTTTATCTTTTCATTCGACGAGGGAGTTTTAACTGATAAGTTCCGGGTAAATTTTGGAATGCAGATGGATTTGTAGATAAGACACTACCCAGAGATTT
>NW_021377478.1:0-356 GCF_001605985.2 Dendrobium catenatum
TTGAAAAACTCGGTACACCTCGGTATAGGCGCGATTTTGCCTACAACCGGATATTCCTCTGCATCCGGTTGGAGGACGTAATAATTCTTCCTTTCTTACAGCTTCTTAAAGAAACTTTCTAGTACAAAATTTTTAATTTGTGTAGTAAAAAATTATTTTAAGAAGTAGTAAAAAAAGTTGCCCCAAAGGAAGCATTTGATCGATTTTCTAAATCGGCAAATTTAAAAATTGATATGATCTTTGATCTTTGAAGTAATTTCAATAATTTAGAAGCCACTTTCGTTGAGTACAAGTCCAACGGTAATTATATGCTCATATTTTGTAAAAAGATCTATTTAGCTGATTATTGTAATCTT
>NW_021377479.1:0-514 GCF_001605985.2 Dendrobium catenatum
AGTTTGACTGTAAGCTCGTTGAAATCGGAGTTCGGATACTCCCGGATTTAATTTTTGAAGTCTCCAACTAGTTTTTGCCTCGAGATTCGTGCCCGATCAAGCTAATTTTGTGATGCCGTATCAAGAATAAATAAAAAGATTTTCATTAAAGAATAAAAATATTATCATTACATATTAATATTAATTTTAATAATATTTGTCACAATAATTATTAGGAACAAAGAATAATAATGGACCGAGTAAATTTTGTAGAATTGGCAGCTAAAGAGAAAAAAATGGCAATAGCCTTTAGTAGCACTTAGGGGTACAATCGAGTAAAGCCGACTCGCGAAACGACTCGAGCTCGACTCGATAATAAGATCGACGATCCAAGCTAGTCGAGCTCGCAAGTTGAGCTCGAAGGCGATTCAAAGCTCAACAACCTATTGAGTTCAAGCTTGAACACCTCTCCGCTCGACTTGCGAGCTCATCGAGCAGCTCGCGGAACACGCGCCCGACGTAAAAAATGATTTGC
>NW_021377480.1:0-264 GCF_001605985.2 Dendrobium catenatum
AATTCCAACCTTTCCATTTCTCTAAATAAAGCTTGCTAAAGAGTAATCCAACTAGCTATTATTCCCACAGAATTCCTACTTAGAGCAACAGCAATTACGTTCACCTTACCAAGTTGATAGCATCCATATCATAATATTTAATTAGTATTAACCACCTTCACTGCCTCATATGCAACTCCTACGTGAAAGTAGACTTCATGTTTTCATGATTAGTACTGATCTCACACCTCACACCTCACACCATATAGATAGTGCCTTCAACTG
>NW_021377481.1:0-470 GCF_001605985.2 Dendrobium catenatum
ATTGGTCCTCCTAGTTGTGGTACTTTTCTTTACATTCACAAACAGGTTAACATTTTAATTATTTTGGAGAGTGTAGCATTTATTTTAATGTAGTTCAAATAGGATTCATGTTTAATATAATTGTTGACCCTCTTGTAAATGTATGTAGTAAAATTCACCACAGCAACATCAAAATTATATGCCTCCTCAACTACAGTTGACAGTGTATGATGTCCAAATTAGTGCTATGTCATCTTCAAGTCCAACAGTTGTAACAGAACATGACCAATAAGAAAATATTTTTTTCTGGGAAAGCAAGATTAAAAAAATCTCATTCGTGTGGAAGGAATTTACACTCACAAAACTTGGTGATGGTACTAAGAACGTTATAGTCATGAACTTGCTCATTTGATAGCTCAAGAGCTTGTTCGATATGTTTACTAACATGCTTGTTTAATAATTTAAGAAAATTCAATAAATATGTTCACGAG
>NW_021377482.1:0-276 GCF_001605985.2 Dendrobium catenatum
TTCAAAAATTTTTCAACTTGGATTCAAAGAAAACTAGAATGCAAAATAATTTCTATTCAAAGTTGTTGCAAATCTACTTTTTCATAGCTTATGTTTTGATGATTGACAAACACTATCTCTCTTGGACTACTTAATGCTCTTAACTTTTCAGGAATCGAAGATCGGACGATCAAGAGGAAGCCAAGTCCAGGATCGCGTAGGTTTAGGGTTGAGTCAGTCTGTAATTTTATTTTTCACCATTTGAGTCTACTTGTAAGAATCAAAAAGACTGATGCT
>NW_021377483.1:0-416 GCF_001605985.2 Dendrobium catenatum
GTGGCTCTGCCCTCAAAATTGTCACATTTACTTACCTTTTTTTCCCTCACATCCCTACATAGATGCGTGTTGGGCTGATGTCGAGGTGACTTTTGACCTTCTATTCTGCTGTTTGAAATGAACAGACAGATAGTTGAGTTTACCTGGTAGAGAGGACCTGACAGAGCACCTGGCAGGTACTCCTCGCCACGCTCTCGTTTGCCCTGTCCTGATCAGGCAGGCATCAGAGCCTGACTCTTTATTCACTCAGTTGAAATGACTGGGTGGGTATTGAGCCCTTCTTCATCTGCAAGACCGCACTGGCTACAGCAGATGTTGAAGCTTACCCGTTGAGTGAGCCCGACAGAGTCCCTGGGAGGCGTAATTCCTCAACGTTTTCTTCTTTTACTTCGGATGTCCTGTAAAAGACTACGCAG
>NW_021377484.1:0-328 GCF_001605985.2 Dendrobium catenatum
AGAGAAGACATCCAGAAGACTGAAGATTGAAGACCCAATATCCCACTCAAAGTTGTTGGCGTCTGTCATAGGCTTAAAAATCTGGGTGTGTTGGCAGTGGTGCCCGACCACTTTATTTTCTGCATATCTGGGTTGTAATAAGAGCAATTTGCCTATGACTATTTAGTTGATTATTCTGGATTTATATTGATGTGTTTACCTGATTGCGCAGTAGAATTACCTGCTTTTGCTAGATTTCTTTCTTGCACGCCGCTTTTGATTTTGCCTGGATTTTCGTTAGGCTCTTTAAGAACTATAAAATTTTTTCTACTCATAACCAAAATTTAAT
>NW_021377485.1:0-1309 GCF_001605985.2 Dendrobium catenatum
TCATATGCTCCCGAAATTAATTTTTGAAGTTTCCAACTAGCTTTTGCCTTGAGATTCGTGCCCCATCAAGATATTTTTGAGATGGCGTATCAAGTCTTAAGCAGAGATGATTCTTAATATGTTTAGAGGTAAGATCTTCGAGCACAAGAGCTCTATCATTCATAATATTGTAAAGAGCACGCTTCATATATTCATGATTAAATTAAGTAGTGAAATAGTTCCAATCTTCATAAGAAAGTATACATCTTTATCAACTTTTTTATAGACTTCAAAACACAAATCTAATATTTGGATAATACATTTTAGTGTTTTGGGATTTTATTATTATTCTATTTATTTATATACACATGCAACTCAATCGGTCGAAAAATTATTACCTGCGGAGTCAGGACTCTGATCACGAGAGTAAAGATATATGGATTTTTTTTCTATCTCTTGTACACAGAGCGTGTGTAAGAGAGAAAAAATACAGGTATCTTTATGTGATTAGAACTCAAAATGATTCCCTCTGAAAGTTACGGAGCTTGTATCTGTTGCACCTATAAACAAGTCCTGCAAACCAAAATCAATTGAACAATCATCTCTCTCTCCCTCTCTCTCTTTATATATATTATTAACTTGTTGATATTTATACAGCAACATTTTAAAATTGTTTTAATGATTTGTTATTAAAAAAAAAAAAATCTGTTTTGAAAAATTTTTAAATATTGATCAAAGATTTTTTCAGTCAAATAGCAACTTTCACGCCACACAATAAAAATTGCCTCCACATTATGAAGAGAGTCCGGAGAGATTTATACAATTTCTCCTAATGTTCATAGTGATTTTTTTTTTGTATGGTGTAGCTACATAATTTTTTTTCCATATTCAATTTTTTTCCTCTTAAATATTTCTTTTCATTGCATTTTATTTTTCTTGTACGTGCTCTGTGCATTATTTTCTTAAAAAAGGTTAAAAAAATGTTATTCCCCTTTGCAAATAAATTTTTATTCTCCTAGTGATGTTATGTCCCCTAACACTTTGAATGCTAATTTTGTTTCTTATTTGGGGTTATATGTACTGGGCAATCGGGATGGCTTGGAGGATCTCCCTCATCACCTGGTGCGGTGAGTATGATGTTGGTGATGTGCAGATTATGATCAGGACTTGTATGATTTAGATGTTTCTAAGGTTGTTGAGAAAGCATTTTCGCATGGCAATAAACGCAGTCGAAGGAAATCTAGAAAGTAGATTTGTTGTTTTGTGGAGTGAATTGTTCTTCGATTTTTTGTTATTGGCCGGTTTTTTGGTTGGTTTGAGTGGGGGCTTT
>NW_021377486.1:0-674 GCF_001605985.2 Dendrobium catenatum
TTAGTTCAATAAATGAACTAAAGACCAGCTCATAAATTAGCTAAAATTTCAGCTCAAAATGATTGAACTTGTAAACTCGAGGGAGGCCAAAATTAATTTTTTTTGGACCTGAGTTGACCTCCCCTTTGTCTACATCAAGAAGCAGACTAACACTAATAACTATTACTAAAGATGATGAATATAACAATATACCGATTTGTCGGGGATCCAAGGGGGCGCTGCCCCCTGCGAGGGTTTCCGGGGGCAGCGCCCCCGGAATAAAATTTTATTGTAAGAGTGAAATCGCAGCAAAAGCGCAATGAAAGCCCAACAAAAGCGTAACAAAAGCACAACAAAAGCGTAGTAAAAGCGCAGTGAATGCGCAATAAAAGCGTTGCAAAAACGCAATGAAAGTGGCAGACAGATCGATTGTGGAATCTTACTCAGTAGAATATGGATGTCCTTATTGCAGAACGGTCCTATCTTGTATTTCCACGAAGAATAAGAGCTTTCAACGATTGGTCGAAGGAGACTCCAGCCCAACTCGCGTTAGAAGATAACTCCAAGCAATAGGCTAAGAGCAACTCATGGTGGAAGGAAGCCGACGCCGAACGAAGAGGGAAAAAGGTCGCTCGAAGAAGATGGGAGAAACCTGTTTTCGGGAAATGACGGAAGAGCGCGCGAGGGTTGGGGGG
>NW_021377487.1:0-751 GCF_001605985.2 Dendrobium catenatum
GAATTAAGAGAAAAATTTATGTACATATAACTAAAAATTATAGTGTTTGTATATTTAACATATTAACTTTACTATTTACATGATACAACACTTTGTCAATAGAGTAATCTCACCGGGAAAGGTAATGCGATATGCAATACATTGCTTTCGCCTCCTCATCTTTGATTCCTTCGATCTCCTATAATGTCCTCATCATCCTCTTCTCTTCCTATAATTTTTAATATCCCTCCATCCTTTGTTGAAATCTCACAATTACTATAATTTTCATTGTCAATAACTTCTTCCCTTATTATGGGTGACAGAATAATAATGATGAAGGATGAGAAGAGTATTAATTTTTATGTCATCTAAATTTTAAATGTTATCGATAAATAGTGAAATTTATATGTTAAACATATGTAATTCCCTGCCAAAATCATGACGATGATTGATGATGATGATGTTTGTTGCGTGCTAGAATATACACGGCGGTAGAGTTATGAAATATTCGTCTTAGCGTTGCACGAGTATTTCGCACACAAACAGAAAAGAAAATGTAAATACCAGAGTTTTTTACGTGGAAAAACAAAAAGGGAAAAAACCACGGGGCCTCATCCAGTTGTAAAGTTCCACTAATTATTTTGTAGATTACAGATGGCTGATTCGTCTCACAAGTTGGGATAATCAGAATACAATTTGTTTCTCCCTGGAAGTTTACAAAGTTCTGCAAATTCCTAGCGTTTCCCGAAAATCCGGCAGAGTTCCGGCGTCT
>NW_021377488.1:0-282 GCF_001605985.2 Dendrobium catenatum
AGTCTCTACAGGAGAAGCTTAGCAAGGAATATCCCTTCAAAAGGGAAAGTGTGCAGAAGATTTTTAAATTCCTTGTTAAGAAGAACATTTTGGTATTCCCGGTCAACAATAAGGCAAATGAAGAAGGGCAGACGGAGCATCCTTTGTATTGTCCATTTCATAGGCACATTGGTCATGTCCTTGAAGATTGCTTTGTGTTCAAGGACAGAGTGGAGAGCCTCATGGCTAGGGGTGAGATTCACTTACAGGACAGCGACCTAGTGAATCCTCAAGGCAAGGTTG
>NW_021377489.1:0-326 GCF_001605985.2 Dendrobium catenatum
AAGGCTTTTTTTATATATTTACTATGCTAAATAAAAATTATTAATATTAATCATTTATTAATTACAATTAAATTTTTGTTACTGATGAATAAAAAAGCAGCACAATATATATAAAGCAAGGACAAGGTTTTTTTTTGGTGGGGTCCTTAGGGAAAAAAGGAGCTGAACTGACAATTCAGAAAAATGAGGCCCAATGCTGCAAAAAACCCAAAGCGAATGGATAAGTAACTGTAGGCTGCGACGGCGGCTGAGGTCGTAATCAGCAAGTGGTGAGTGATTGGTTGGAATCAGAGAGAAATAGACAATGCGGCGCGCCACCAACCAAT
>NW_021377490.1:0-204 GCF_001605985.2 Dendrobium catenatum
TAGTTTGGAGTTATTGATAATTTTTTATTGTTAATGATCTTCTTGTTATTATAAATGTGATTTTGGTTAATGAGTATAATGAAATATTTTAATGTGTATGATATTTAATTATTTTCACTGGATATATTGATTTATATTAATGAATTCTAGAAGCTCTGATGGATGATTAAAAAGATTAAGTAGATAATTCTTCCAATTTAGATA
>NW_021377491.1:0-272 GCF_001605985.2 Dendrobium catenatum
CCTTTACTTTTGAAATCAAATTATATATTTTACTAATGTTCACTTTCACTTTTCCAAATTTACACAATTTTCACAAAACTAACACTTCACCTTTCACACATACACTTCTCTCATCCCAAAATCATACTCTACACTTTTCTTTTATCAAAATACTTTTAAACATTTTAATTTTCAATACACATAGATTTCACCTTTCAAGTCAAACTTGACACCTTTCTCGACACGCATATTTTAATTTTCAAAATACACTACAATCATTTATCACATACATA
>NW_021377492.1:0-364 GCF_001605985.2 Dendrobium catenatum
ATAGATTTGCTTAAGCAAGTTTAAGAAAAGATCTCAATTTCATAAATAATTTTTAATTTGAGATAAACTTTTGATTAGAAAATAAAACACTTAGTAGATGAAAACACATTGAGTACAAATTTTCAAAAAATAAAGACAAGGAATATAATACCATATCAGCGATGATTTTGAAAACTAAGTAAAAAGAGAAAAAAGAAAAATAAAACACACTAAAAAGTTAAAATAATAAAAAACAAAAAGAAAATAAAAAGCAAAAGAAAATAAGTAAAAGTTTCATGCATTTAAGTCAATCACACCCAATCTACTCCTTAAAGAACTGAAAGTGTTGAAGGCCAGTGGTTTAGTAAAGATGTCCACCAGTTGG
>NW_021377493.1:0-448 GCF_001605985.2 Dendrobium catenatum
GATCAATGAGGCTCTACCCTTTTGTATGTCCTAAGGTCATATGGATGCTCACACCACTTCTGAAGCAATGGGATATCTCTCAGCCCCCGGGCTGTTTTAACCCTCGATTAGGTATCTCCCCCCTTTGGGGTGGTTCCCTGAGCACTCTTGTTACTCTTTGGGCATACCTTTGGGGTAAGCCTCCTTGGGAATCAAAGGGGCTTTTCCTTTCCTTTTTTGTTTCTTTCTTTTTGGGTGTCATACTTGTATGGATGTTCTTAGTGTTCCAGCTCTTCCTACTTTTGTTTTTTGTCAGGGAAGACATAGCTTTTAGTTTCCATACCATTTATGCTCGTTTAGTTTATCTTTATTAATGCAATATGCAACTTTCAGCTCCCCCTTGCTCTCTCTCTATCTCCCTTGCTCTCTCACTCTCACTCCCTCTCTCTCTCTCTCTCTCTCTCTCTCT
>NW_021377494.1:0-331 GCF_001605985.2 Dendrobium catenatum
TTGAAGCTAAAGGTTCGAATGGGTGTAAAAGGTTGGACCCAATATGCCCAAATATGGTTTGATCGCTGGCAGCTTCGTTTACTAAACACTCCATAAGAATGGTCATAGCAGTGAAACCCCCACTTCGTCAACCCGTCAGTAGGGACTGTAGAAAGAACAAAGGCCAATTTGACTCCACCAGTTCAAGTGATCGTAGTCTGCTAAATTCTTCTAATTGATCGGAAAATCAAAGCTCCAATGGGAAGGAGGAATCTTGAGCAACTATCGAATGTTTGTATGCTCTAAATGTTCAACCACAAAGGATGACTCCAAAATCTACCAAATTCAATAA
>NW_021377495.1:0-214 GCF_001605985.2 Dendrobium catenatum
AGGTATCTTCTTCGGGTGTTGATTACATGGAAATCGATGAGTTAATTAGTAATTCCTTTATAAGTGAAATGGAAATAGAGTACTATGACACACAACAAGAGATAAATTCATATGAGGATTTTATGGATATTGATCAAGAGTTGACATATTCATCTTCTATGAGTGGAGTAGAAGGCGAAGATTTTGCCATGCAAATGGATTGGACCGCGCAAAC
>NW_021377496.1:0-242 GCF_001605985.2 Dendrobium catenatum
TTTTTTTTTTTTTTGTAATCAGGAGCAAAAATATAGTCTGATGTATTAATATATAACTCCTAGTTATTATATATAATTTTTTGGGGAGTAATTAATATAAATGTGTATTGATATTTTGATAAATATATTATTTTTGTTGGTATTATTAAAAGTGATTAGATAGCTTTTATTATTATTATAAAAATAAAAGACATAATTCTTTTCAAATTAGATTTCGGAGCATCACAAACTTGGTATCAGTG
>NW_021377497.1:0-319 GCF_001605985.2 Dendrobium catenatum
CCTTTAGGTTTTCTCAGGTCAAGACAATAGCCAAGGTTGTTCAAAAATGTTGAACAAGAGCTCTTAAATAGAAGAGCTTCAAAGGAGCTCATTAATTGCAAGTTTATGACTTTATCATCCAGGACGATATTGAAATCTTCCTGGCCGATCAGTACAAATCTCATAAGATCGGCCAAAGCATTGCCCTTAATGCAAACTGGACAATTGAAAAATTTGCTTGATCGTCCCAGACTATATCACGATCATCCCGACCGATCAGTTCAAATTAGAGGAAAATCATCCAGAGCATCGCCCTGAATGCAAACTGGACGATTAAAAA
>NW_021377498.1:0-201 GCF_001605985.2 Dendrobium catenatum
GGACAGGTGGTCATTGGTCGGCAAGTGGTAGGCTAGTTGCAACGACGTTTGATGGCCTGTCATGGTCGGCAACAAACAGCTGGCTATGCTAGGCCTGATGGTAACCAGCAACAAGCTATGGTCATCAGGAGACGATGGAGGTGGAAACCAATGATGGCATTGGGAATGAGTTTGCAGTGTATTTGAAAATTTCCCAAATAT
>NW_021377499.1:0-201 GCF_001605985.2 Dendrobium catenatum
GGAATAAAGAGGATTTTTTTGGTTTGAATGCAGCAAACAAAAATGATGCCTGAGTTACAGAGTTTCTGATTATTTTTTTTCTTGAAAACAGTTGAATGGTGGATTCAATTTGGTGATTCCACCCCTGAGTTACAGATTTTTGCTGTAAAAGTGTTGGGCCTCAGTTATTCTTCTTCTGGGTGTGAGCGAAACTGGAGTACA
>NW_021377500.1:0-430 GCF_001605985.2 Dendrobium catenatum
AATATATTAATGCTTCTTCTAACATATTTTGCTTTGAGTGCATAAAACCAGGCCACCTCCGAGTTGACTGCCCAACCTGAAGACTCACCCAATCAAGGAAAAGATGGAAGAGAAGACAAAGTTTAAGAGGGGAAAGTAAAAGATGTAGAAAGCTTTTTTGGGTCATCTGTGCTTCAGAATCATCAGAAGTAGAAGCAGAGGAGGTAACAAGCTTGTATCTTATGACTAATGATAATCTTAATCAATTAGATCAAGATGAGGTATGCCAAAGTTCCATATAAAAATTACTAATTATTTTTTAAAATATTAATGATTAATATAAGAAGTTGAAAAAGATGCATGCTAGTATTAATATTGATTTATTTAATTTATAAAAGGAACATGCTAGTTTAATTATCGAGCACTCTACTTTGGATAGTGAGCATATGAA
>NW_021377501.1:0-278 GCF_001605985.2 Dendrobium catenatum
AAAACAACTTTGCAAATTCATAAATACAAAACTGAAATTCAATAACAAGACATGCACATACCTGCTTCAAAAATCCAGCTCTAAAAGCCCTTATCACTTCAATGATCCCTTGACTTTGTTATTTGCAATGGCTAAAGAGTCCTCGGGATGGTCACTTCTTATTCTCTTAACTTCCTGAATGACAAAAAATGTAAACATTATTTCTGAATATATTACTGAAATCAAATCTCAAAAGAAAGAATCAGATAAATCAAAATCTTCTACTACCTCTTCCACAC
>NW_021377502.1:0-298 GCF_001605985.2 Dendrobium catenatum
AATACTTGTGATATGCTTGCTAAGGAAGGGTTAATGCAGGAAGATGAGAATTTATATTTGGAGTTTGTTTTTGTAAGCCAAAATGTGAATGACCGATAGAAACTTTGAAATTTTAAGGATAAATGATTTTGATTTGAAAATCGTATTAATTTTAAAATATATCTTTTGAATGTTATTAGTATATCCCTTTGAGATGCATTCAATTCACCCTATAAAACAAATTGTTTGTTTGTTGTTTTTTATATATGATTAGTGTATTTCTCTAAGTACTTAACAATTTCTTTCATTACCTATAATG
>NW_021377503.1:0-562 GCF_001605985.2 Dendrobium catenatum
TAAAAACATCTCTTGCTCTATCTCCTTCTCCCTCTCACTCTCTCTCTCTTACTCATTCTTTATCACTCTCCATCTCCTTATTTATATATCTCTCTCCCTCACTCTCTCTCCCTCTCTATTTTTGTCCACTTATTCTCTTTCTCCCTCTACTAATCTGTATCGCTCTAACTCTCTCTTCACTTACCCTCTCTCTTAAAATCTCCCTTGTACACTCTCACCCTTTCTCTATAGCTCTCTCTCATACTTTCTTTATCTTACACAGTCTTTCTTTCACTCTCTATATATCTGTCTCTCTCTTCTCTCTTTTACTCCCCACTATCTCCTTATCTTTATTTCTCACTCCCTTTCTATCTATCTAAAAAACATCTCACTCTCTTGCTCTCTCTTCCTTTTCATCTCGCTCTCTTTTAATAGCCTCACTATCGCTCTCCCTCACTCTCTCTCCCTCTTTAGTTCCCTCTATCATCTCTCACTCACTCACCTTCCCTCTCATTATCTCTATATCTCTTGCTATCTACCTCACTCTCTCTCTCCCTCACTCACTAACTCTCTCATTACCTAT
>NW_021377504.1:0-243 GCF_001605985.2 Dendrobium catenatum
AATTAAAATTTTTATTTATTTATTTAATTCATGATGAGAATAATTTGTTTTATTTCTTTTAATATATTAATTGTGGATGTAGATTACATAATTCTCTTTGTGAACAAGGTGAACAATTATTAATGTTTGTGAGTTTGTCTTCTACTCAGATAATTTTATTTAATAAAAAAATAGAATAATGTGGAATAATGTTTGATGAAAAGTAATGATGGATTTATTTTCATTTAACAACTGCTTAGATCT
>NW_021377505.1:0-1204 GCF_001605985.2 Dendrobium catenatum
TCTGGAACTATCAGATCAACCTGGAGAGGCTTCTGATCTCCCAAAGACTCTTGAAGAGAAGAAAAGTAAAGTTTATTAAGAAATTTCTTTGAAGAACGGGATAAAGCTATATCCCAAGTGGAATCGGAATTTAAAAAAGAAGTAGGAACAATAGGCTTACCAGTCACACACTTAGCTGATCCCTGCCCCGGATCCACTAAGTATTCATTGGGAATCACTACAGCTCCTAATTTCATGTTTCTGTCGAGCCATTCTTTAAAAGTGACACATTCTTCAAGCTGATGGCCCAACATCTGATGGTAAGGGCAATAATTAGGGTGATCTGACTTACCCACTTCTTCTGGCCTTCTAGGTGCAGGCAACTTGAAGTCTGGCTTTTTAAGAAGATTTTTCAATATCTTCTTTAAAGCTTCCTTCTTAAAGGGGTAAGTCTTACCAATTAATGCATTGAATTTCTCCCAATTTTCTCTTCTTTCTTCTGGAGTAAGGTAAGGTCGCTGTTGGTTAAACTCTGGCTGAATCCGAAGTGGCGGATGTTGTGATGGCGGATATTGTGGCCTTTGATACTGCTGATTATAAAACTGAGGAGGGGATCTTTCTGTCTGCACTTTCATTGGCTGATTTCCCTTATCTACAGCTGACACCGTCCCAGATTTCTTTTCAAAGACCTTCTGGGGTTTCAGCTTCTTAGAGTCTGAAGAGGATTGATCAACTAGAAAGGAGAGCTGTGAAGCTTCTTCTTGTAGACTGGAGGCCTTATTGAGCAATTTTTCAAATGTCTTAATGGTAAAACCCTTCAAAAGAAAGGCTACCGGTCCATGAATGTTTTTAAGTAGAATCTCAATTGCATGTTGCTCTTGCAATTGAGGTTCACACTTCATGCTCAAGTTCCTCCATCTAAGTATGTAGTCGACTAACTTTTCTCCAGGTTTCTGTTTTTCTATTACAAGATCCCCAACTGTAACATGGTGCTGACTGCCTGCAAATCTCTTAACAAACATGTTTTCTAACTTTGTGAAACTATGTACTGAACCATTTGACAGATTTGCATACCAGTCAAATGCTACCCCTGACAGACTACTGACAAACTGTCTGAAAAGCAAAGCATCGCTTCCCCCAGCGTTGCAACAACTGGCTCTAAAGTAGGCTATGTGCTGTCTTGGGTTTCCAGTACCATCAAAGATCTTGAAGGAGGGAGGGACAA
>NW_021377506.1:0-221 GCF_001605985.2 Dendrobium catenatum
CCTGTTTGTTGTAGGCAGCTTCCCCTACTAAAATTCAGGGCCCCTCTCCGTGTGTAGAAGTTAGAATTTTTTGCAACCATTTCTTTTTTTTTTTTATCTTCCTTCATTCTAACTTTCTTACAACTGAGGCATTCCCCTGTTTGTTGTAGGCGGCATCCCCTACTAAAATTCAGGGCCCCTCTCTGTGTGTAGAAGTTAGAATTTTTGTAACCTTTTCTTTT
>NW_021377507.1:0-247 GCF_001605985.2 Dendrobium catenatum
GCAGATTGGTGGAGAGGGTGGGGCTACCAGTGACACAGGGGAGAGGTGTCGGAGTCATTTTGGGCACGGGAAAGAAGGAGCGCTGTAGCGGACAGTGTAAGGGAGTGACCCTTACATTGCAAGGAGAGGAGACAGTGCAAGACTTCCTACTGCTGGATTTGGGAAGCACTGACGTGATACTTGGGATGCAGTGGCTCCAGTCCTTGGGGGAGATGAAGGTGAATTGGAAGAAATTATACATGGAGTA
>NW_021377508.1:0-237 GCF_001605985.2 Dendrobium catenatum
TTTGTTTGTTTAATAACATGTGCATATTCTGTAACTTCTACTTTGTGCATATTCTGTAACTTCTATTTTGTGCATATTCTGTAACTTTTATATTTTCTTATTCTTCAAAAAATGAAGTAAACCGTAGCGCAACTATAACACAATCATAGCGCAACCATAGCGTAACCATAGCTCAACCATAGCGCAACCATAGCGCAACTATAGCGCAACCTTTGCGATAAGTCAACATAAGTCCAA
>NW_021377509.1:0-240 GCF_001605985.2 Dendrobium catenatum
CCATTTTCCAGTCCTGTACTCTTGGTAAAAAAGAAAGACGGTAGTTGGCGATTCTGTGTGGACTATCGGGCCCTCAACAAAGAGACCGTGTTGGACAAATTTCCTATTCCGGTGGTAGATGAGCTTTTGGATGAGCTTGGGGGAGCCACCATCTTCTCCAAGGTGGACCTGAAATCTGGTTATCACCAGATTAGGATGAAGATTGAAGACATTCAGAAGACAGCTTTCCGGACACATGAG
>NW_021377510.1:0-543 GCF_001605985.2 Dendrobium catenatum
ATTTGAGAACGCATCCAAAAGTGGAAAGTCATCCTTAAGAGCAAATAAGGTGCGAAGAACTTTTTGATTATCAACATGGACCTCCTCAAACAAATGCATAAGCTGTAAATCTATGTTTTTCTCTGCACAAGAAATAAAAGAGAAATAATTTTATAGTCCACCTTTTAGTACAATTAATCATTGCTTAACACAACGTGCAACTCTCATCAAGAATGAAGTATGAATGATGATATCTAAAGCCAATCCCAAATAATTGAGATAAGATTAATGATGATAATGGTGATCTTCCGTCATGCAATATAGGGTCTATTTGGCATTACTGTAATGTTTTTGATGAAGACATCCGCAGAAGGTTCCGACACACGTACCATCGGAGAGGTCGTCGAGCGACGGCCATGATTCAGCAACTTTATTTTTGAGACTTTATTTTATTCATGTCATTTGTATTTCCTGTTTTTTTTCATTTGTACCCCTATGAGGGAAGGAGTGTTTGTTGTAGCCCAAGAGCAACGTCGTCTTTTATTTTCTTATGTTTGTTGAGCC
>NW_021377511.1:0-329 GCF_001605985.2 Dendrobium catenatum
CCAGGGAAAAAATTGCTCCCCCTAAAATTTTTTTATTTATTATTATATAATTTTTTTAGGTAATTTGTCCGTCTCTATTTATTTTTTAGTCTTTATTATAAGAGTTTTTTGTCAATTGCTCCCCTAAAAGTTCTAAAATATTATGGTCTTTAGACAATTGCGCCTTAGCATGATTAAACACATTATGTAGATGTGTTATTGTTAAAAAACGATAAACCAAATACAAAAAGGAATAGTAAAGGGAATTCATCATTTTGTTTATTAAACAGGTCGGCCTCGCTAGGGGGCGTTGTGAACCGTACGACGATCAAATATATGAACAAATAGCA
>NW_021377512.1:0-370 GCF_001605985.2 Dendrobium catenatum
TAATAGGTACCGAAGACCCAAACACGCCTTGTTTTGGCGTGGTGGGGACAAATTTTATGGCCGCGGTGTCCTCGTACGAGGGCACCTACCGTACACGCTTTTCTCTAGCGTGGCGGGAGGCCCAGTTTTTTGTAGTTTTCCCCTAGACGGGCGTACGTCGGGAGGCTGTCGAAATTTCGGGTAAACGCAAGAACGTACTTGGACTTGATTTGGATTTATTCGAACACAAACTCAAATTTGAACTCATATTGAACTTGGATTTAAATTGATGGCAAAATAAAAATGAACTATAACGAATTTAATGTGGACTTGAACGAATATAAAGGACTTGTATAAGACTTGAGTTGGACTCAAGATGAACTGCACTTGA
>NW_021377513.1:0-247 GCF_001605985.2 Dendrobium catenatum
CCACCTCTCACTTTGTCATTCAAATCATGAGAAAATTATTGTGCCAAAAGAATGTTATCAGCAATGGCACGACCTTTGACAAAACCCATTTGAAAACAAGAAATCAACATAGGCTAAAAATGGATAAACGATTCATCAAAATTTTAGAGATCAATTTATTATAAAAGGTGTAAAGACTAATAGGTCTAAAATCATTCCAAGTAATGCCAAAATTTTTCTTAGGAATAAGCACAATAGAAGTAGCAAC
>NW_021377514.1:0-593 GCF_001605985.2 Dendrobium catenatum
CAAAAGGGGGAGTAGGTTGTGGTAGGAAAAATGATATGTAACTTTAAATTTTTAAAGAACTGTTTGTTTAGTTTTTTCTACTTGTGTTTGTCATCATTAAAAAGGGGGAGATTGTTGCAAATCTATTTTTATGGCTTATGTTTTGAAGATTGACAAACACTTGGACTGCCTGTTACTTCTAACTTTTTAGGAATCAAAGATCGGACCAACAAACGGAACTAATTCAAGATTGCGTAGGTTTAGGGTTGAGTCAGTCTGTACTTTATTTTTTATCTTCTTGAATCTATTTGTAATGGTCAAAGAGACTGATGCTAAGTAACTCTACACACACACACTTGAGAGACTTAGAATTTTTGTTTTTACTTATATCGGCCAGGACGATATTTACATCATCCTGGACGATCAAGCTTATAACAGAAAGTCTAAATAAAGATTCTTAATTAAGGCAGCCGTCATTAATATATCGGCCTGGATGATAAGCTCAAAATAGAAAGAAGTTGTCGCCATAGATAATTAAGGTATATTGTACTTTTAAATCATCGGCTAGGACAATCAATGATCGGCCTGGACGATATTAACAAATTATGCCTTAA
>NW_021377515.1:0-2838 GCF_001605985.2 Dendrobium catenatum
CCCTTGAACCAGACTTCCCATTGCTCTACCATTTTACCTTTCAAACTTTTAGACGACTTAAGATCAGACTTCCCTGTCGTTTAAAGACGGCGTTCTCCAGAATGTCTCTCCTTTCCCTTTCAAGTTCACTGCCTTCCAGGTACCTGTGTCGGTTTGGGGTACGGTCAGTTCACCGGGAAGCCCGAGCCGGTGTCGGTTCTTTTCTTCCCTTTCCTAGTCTTTCTATGTCGTAAGGTTGAAACCAACACTAGGGAAATTCAAATCTAATTGAAAGACAATAGGAAGTACCATGAGGGGAAATTGGCTGGAAGATATATGCGTTTCCTATTAACTACTGTATCGGTTAGTACCATGATCCCCACGCAGACTTTCGTTCAATTTCTGGTCGCGTAGCTTCATAATAATTATGTAAAGCTTCTGCATAATTTCCTTCGGATTGAGCCGACATCCGTTACGGTCGTTCATTCTAAGCTCAAAGCAGAGAGACTCCTTACGCGGATGATATAGCTGCTGATTCGTGAACTGAACAACTGCAGCTTCTGCTTCCTCCCCGATGGTCTAAACCGGGTATTCACTCGCTTTCAAGTCTACGATTTCTCTCATATCGCCTTGAGTATTGTACAAGGACGTGCTGTAGGAGTAACCCATTACCTTCTGGGTGGAATTGCCACCCTTTAGAACTATTCAGTGAATGCCATGAGATACCTTATTAAGTATTGCAAAAGAAGGGGCCTGCTGATAGAGCTGGGCGGGGAGGCGACGACAAGAAACCGCCGAAGGCCCAGCGGAACACAACCCTCCAGATGGGGGAGGGACGGACGACCTCTCCTCTCACTCGAATTGCGTACATACTTAGCTTAGCTAGTTTAGGGCTTCTATTCTAGCTAATTTTAGGCGAAAAACACGGGTTTTGAAAGCTAGAGACGTTCAATTCATGCTTGCACGAAAAAGCGCTCTCACTTTTGCTTTTGATAGGTTAGGCTTGAAAGCTAGCGTCCGGAAGGCCTCCAACGCAGCAATGGCCCCCTCATTCCATAAACGATGCCGACCAGGGATCGGCGGATGTTGCTTTTAGGACTCCACCGGCACCTTGTGAGAAATCAAAGTTTTTGGGTCATTTTTTGACTGACTTAGATAAACGAACGGGTAAAAAAGTCTCCTGTAGCCCGATGAAAACAAGGAATGAGCGTAGGAGCGAATTTCTATTTCTCCAAAAATCCTCGAAAGTTCTTGCGTTGAGTCACCTTTTTTGTTTTGAAAGATAGAAAGACGATGAAGATAAATAAGGATGGGACGACTAGCCTGCAAAATGCCTCTCCGGCTTCAAACATGAAAGTCAAAGTCTGTTCTAGTGTGAGATAGAAGCAATCGACCTGATAAGAGAAGGTCGCCCTTTGGTTCTTGAAAAGAAAGAAAAGGCGCGCAGCGTTGAACTTAGACAAGTGAAAGGCGACAGCCATGCACCACCTGTCTCCGCGTTCCCGAAGGCATCCATGAGTTGTTCATTAGCCACCGACCCGGCCGATTGCTGGACGCGGGAATTCGAGGTCTCAGGAACGACTTTTTTTTCGTGGACAAACATAGTAAAATAAGAAATTGAAAGGGGTATTCCTGCGTATGAGAACATTGTAATGGAGAAGGTAATAGACGAAATAGGATTCGTTTTGGCTAGAGCGCCCAAATCCGAAAGAAAGATCCTCCTCCGAACTCGAGCCGCCCGGTGGTGTGGTACGTATATCAATTGTACATTGAAATAAAAGAAGCCTTATCAGGCTCAGGTCGCTACCAGTTAGTGTGGGGGTATAGTTAATGCGGGGACCTGACCTACGCTGTTGGTGTAGTGAGCCAATTCATGCATACCCCGAGGTTGAATCCAATCCAATATATTACAATATAGTAATCGGGCTTTCACAAGAACAAGAAAGAAAGGGAAAGCAACCGGAGATGCTGGTTCAATTCCAGCTTGCCCAGTACCAAAGCATCCTGTCCTCCTCGATTCAGGAAAGGATAACCGACGGGGAGTGAGTTCATAAAAAGGACTCTTTTTTCGGGTTCCTTCTTCTTCGCTCGGTGACGAGGCAGTGATATCGTCGTATTCTTCCGGCTTGAACGCAAGCAACGGTTGGCTATTAAAGAGGTCTACAGGTCCAGGAAGTATATGAGCCCGGGGCACTGGGATTCAAGGTACAAGCAGGTGAACCACATACCTAGGACTAGTACCTAGCCGGACCTTACAGCGGGTAGTGCGTAAATTGAATGTAGGCTACGGTCGAACCACGTAAATCTTGTGCTGACGCAGCTTCTTTCAGGCCGTTTAAAGACGGCGTTCTCCAGAATGTCTCTCCTTAAGTTCTTTCAGGTCTAGGAAAAGGACCCTGTCATGTCAGGACCACCCTGATAAAGTCGCTCAATTGTATCTTCGTATATATTAGAGGATGGAATGGAGATTTGACACACCAGGTTTGATATGGGATGTCCTTTTCCAACTGAGGAACATCTCATTTCTAGTACTTTTTTAGAATCCACACCAGTAACTCAGGAGAATGCGACTTGAGGTTGAAGAACAAGTTGTGGCTGAAACTAAAAAGCTAATTGATCCAATGAAGCGTTTCATTCAAGGCGCGCAGCGTTGAAGTGTATAAGTACAGTTCAAGCGAACGCTTGGCTTAATGAGCGGGGGCTGCTAAACTTCTACCGAGAATCAGCGTTATGTCGATTACACATCTTAGGTTGGTCAGAACTACCCAGGATGGGAAAGTCACTGGCTCAAATGAACAAACTACACCTCTACAGGATGTTCCTAAAGTAGATACCTAGCTCGAAACGCATATGGGCGGC
>NW_021377516.1:0-285 GCF_001605985.2 Dendrobium catenatum
CTTTGTGGTTTTATGGGCTATAGCAATGATGTGGTCGAGGCTCGCGGCCTGGTCGTCTTGCTTGTGGCAACCTTTTATTGGACAGTTCGGGTATGGCGACTGGGTCGCTGGGAGCCTCGGCCGTCTCCTGAGCTTTTTTAATCGCTTATAATTCATGTTGTTTTTCTTTTAACTTTGTTTCCATTCTTTAGCTATTGTAACCTTTGTTGATTGAGTAATGAATTTATGTTTTGTTAATAAAAAAAAAAAGTATTGGCTGGGGCTGCGTCGGCTCTTTTCTTCAGC
>NW_021377517.1:0-297 GCF_001605985.2 Dendrobium catenatum
TTATATTTGTTATAATTAACAATAAAATTTCTATTTAGATTTTGAGGTGCTTAGTTATAGGTATTTTGGGTGAACTACATTTCAAATGCAAACACTTAAAATATTTAAGTTTTTGATTGAGAGAAAAATAAACCTAAGGTATTTCTCCGAAGAAGTTTTAATACCTCAAATAATTTAATTTTGATGAATTTGCATTACAAATACATTGCGACACAAGACGTGATGTCCTGTGCTCAAAAATCACAAACCCACCCTTGCACTCACTTGATAACTAACTCAAGACCTCGTTGGCTCCCT
>NW_021377518.1:0-1094 GCF_001605985.2 Dendrobium catenatum
GAAAACAACTCCAAAGGCACTTATAATAGTTTCTAGGCTCCTTATATAGAAATGACATGAAAAACGATCCAAAAAACTACTAATTTCAAGTTTTTCTATGCAGTGGATCGTCCCGTACAAACCTGAGTTAGTACGGACAAACAGTGTAAAAAACTATCCCGTACGAACCATTTGTGCATCAGTACGAACCAATTTCATCCTGGGATGAAATAGGTTTGTCCTGGGATGAAAAATTTCATCTGGTACGAACAGTAATATCAAAGGTCAGTTTCAAAAACTGCAGAACGTTGCCAGAAACTACCATAATCGGTTCCCATCATCCTAGGACGAACTGGACTTTGTCTAGATGAAATTTTTACAGAGAGAAACTCGTCCTAGGACGAAAATGTTTCGTCTTGGACGATCAGGACTTAGAAAAAATTTTCCAGTTCAGTTCATGTCCATTTCATTGCTCTTACAAGGAGATAAGTGATATGATCATCCCGTACGAACAATGTTCGTCCCATACGATCAGCACAAAACTTTTTCAAGATCTCCTTTAGTGTGTATAAATTTATTCACTCAATTACAATCACTCCCTCTCAAATTTAATTCAAATAAAAAGTACAAGCTTCAAAATTACAAAGTATTTCATGCTGAATTTGATTTGAAGTCTTCGTAGTCTGGAGTTCAATTTTCCTGAAATATTAGTACACACAAGAGCAAAAACAAATCTTCCAAAAAATGTTAGGAGATAACAACACATAAAACAATAATATTTAGAATCATCAAAACTATAAAAGTTGCAAAAATGTAAAAAATGCAAATACCAACTTTCCTAACAAACACCACAAAAACTAGTGCTTAACATAAGATAAACCAATTTTTTCCAATCTCAAGAGGCCTTTAACTAGAAATGATAGATTAAAAACCGAAACAGTCATGGCATTAGAACCACAATCCCAACTAGCAATCAACTGAGCATAAGCATTCCCCTCCTCCAGAATGAATTCATAGTACCAAAATATGATATCTATATTTGTATGCATAGATTCTTATCTATCATAAGTTTAGGATATATAAATATAGAATTTTATTTTTGTAACCTTTAGTAA
>NW_021377519.1:0-367 GCF_001605985.2 Dendrobium catenatum
ACAGGCGACGGAGTTCTGACTTTGCGAATCGAGAGAGAGACGGAGAGGACGGGTTATCTTCGCGCGAGAGTGAGAGAGTGAGGGAGAGGATGAGAGGGGCTGGCTGTGCGAAATGCAGAGAGGGGCGATCGGGAGAAGGGTCTCACGCGAACTGAACTTCTCGGATCGGTTGGGAGGAGGCAATGGGGCCTTGGCGAAAATGGGACAAGAAGACCTCGCGAACTAGAAGGAGGCTTTTGGTTTTCACGAACTGATAGAGAAAATCGTGGAGAGGAGTTCGAAACTGCTGCCGAGGATTTTCTGTGTGAATGAGGCGTGTGGGAGAGAGTAGACGGTGAGGGGCGGTTTCTCTGTGTTTTCCGAATTT
>NW_021377520.1:0-309 GCF_001605985.2 Dendrobium catenatum
TAGTAAAGAAATGTAATTTCTAATATTTTCTGAACAAGTCTTTTTAGGTCATCCTGTACCTTTCTTAATATAAGACAAATCTAATACATCCACTTTCCTAATCGAGTCATCAGAAGGCTGCCATTTTATGTGACCAAACCATCTAAGGTGACTATCTCTAACCTTATCTTCCATTGAAGGAGCTCCAACCTTTTCACATACTAGTATAAATGTCCATGCACATGATGCACTTGAATAAAAGTTTAAAACATAGGAAATTATAATTAAAATTTTAGTTGGCATATTAAAATTTAAATATCAATAATAATA
>NW_021377521.1:0-244 GCF_001605985.2 Dendrobium catenatum
TTTCACCAAAAAAAAAAAAAAATTTCAAGAAAGAAATATATGGTGAAAGCTAAAAGAAAAACATGTATTATTTAGCGAAGGGAAGCAAACTCAAAAACTCTAAGAGATGTTACTAGAATAATTCTCCCCTTAAATATATGCATGTATAATGAATTATGACCAACAATTGTAGTTCTTCTCCCCCTTTGACAACATCAAAAAGAATATTTAAAAATATAAAAGAAATTTCAATGTTAGGATCTAT
>NW_021377522.1:0-280 GCF_001605985.2 Dendrobium catenatum
TACCACACTAAAAAATAGTACAATTATAATCATCCTGACATCCTATCACTAAAAGACTCAATTACCTCAAAGGTTGTCACCTTGATAAAAGATCAATTTTTTTTTCCCGAACTCATCTTCATTGGGAGAACCTTAATTGGAAGATAAATTTAATGAATCCTCCATCTTTCATCTTGAAATCTCTATGACACATCCCAACAAATTCAAGCATAGTAACTCTTTAGGTCTATACAACAAAGAATAAGCCCAACTAAAATCTCCAATAAGCTCAAGAATTAGA
>NW_021377523.1:0-202 GCF_001605985.2 Dendrobium catenatum
CCTCTCTAGTCTTATCAACAAGAAGAATATCATCAATAAAAATCATACAATAAGGCATCCTCTCACAAATATCTAGTGAGAACATCCATGACTAAAGCAAAAAGAACATCCATGCTCATTTAGTATCCTATCTCTAGGGGTAAAGCCACTCATCCACCTGAGCACCCTCATATCTGCAACACTTAACTTAGTATTATGCTTC
>NW_021377524.1:0-273 GCF_001605985.2 Dendrobium catenatum
TTAGGCTGTTAGCCATCCGCGTCCGCCTCGTCAGTCTTGCCGGCGACATCGCCGTCCCACTTTCGTGTGCTAGAAGGACTCGGCTCGAAGTACTCGGATCGGACGTCACTAGTCCGTCAGGTGGTCAACAATTGGAAGCAGCGACAGAAGGCTGCCATTTTCATGCGCTTCTTTAGCCAAATACTGTAAATCCGTGTTGGGTCGAGTTGACCTGAACCCGAAGCTGGTCAGGTTCGGGTGTCACGACCCGACCCGAGACGAGACGGATCCCGC
>NW_021377525.1:0-380 GCF_001605985.2 Dendrobium catenatum
ATTAAATGCGCTACAATATTTAAATTTTGTGGCCAACTTGTTCTTGGTCAACATATAATGGTTGTAACATTATTATACTATTCAATATCAATATAGAAATTTGTGAGTTAGAGAAACTCTATTAAAGTAATTGGATGTTATAAGCTGATTTTGTGGCAAACATGTCTTTCCCATAGAACTTGAGTATGTGCATCATACACTATAGGTAATTTTATTTCCCTTAATCATATTATCTCTCATTAGAATCTAATAACAAAGATCTATAGGAATGCTGAAGGTATTTTTAAAACTGTCGCAAACCTAGATTCAAAGATTATAGTTTTGATGCTAACAAATATTTTTGGTATTTCTATTTATCTATTATTGCCTGCGTAATAATG
>NW_021377526.1:0-1134 GCF_001605985.2 Dendrobium catenatum
TTATTTATCTAATTAATAGTTCACTTATTAAAACATGCAGTAAAATATATATTTTTTGGGAAATGTAAGAAATAAATTTTATTTTTTGAGACGTAACGGCTATAAGGGCATTTAGGTCAAACGACAAATCAAACTAATTTAAGAGTGCGACTATGGCAGAGAGGACGACCGAACGGACTCTTATTTTCTGTTTGAAGCGCCGAAAGGCCACTGAAGGTTTTAGGCGGAAGGCTAGTAATCAAAGAAGCGACTCGGTCTCTCTGCGCTCAAAGCACGCCGAAAACTGGCTTCTGTGAGGAATCGAAGGTTGGTGGGACTGCTGTGAGGAATCGAAGGTTAGTGGGGCCTAGGGTTAGGGTTTTCTCCTAAACTCTCCGTCCTCCTTTTACTTAATTGTTTTTGTTGTTTTTCTGATCGTCGGCTCCTGCAAACATCCCAGGTTAACTTATTATTTTTTTTTTCAATTTCTGTGATTTCTCTTCACTTCTTCCCGATTTGATTTTGTTCGCTGAAGCCGCTCGCTGCAGACTACAGTCTCCCGTGCTCCCCACTCTCATCAAGTTATAATTTTTTTCCCCTTTTAAGCCTAAATTCCTACTTCAACTTTTTATGGGGTTTGCAATTCCTTTATCTCTCTCTCTCTCTCTCTCTTTTCTCCCATGGATGCATACTCTTCTTTTACATTCCTCATTTTCTTCTTAGTTGTTGTCGTTTTTCTCCCTGGCAGAAATTACTGCATCACCGACACCACTGATTCTCCGATCGGCTTCTTCTCATGTCGGATAGTAGGTTGCTCTTCCGCCTTTCCATTTCTTTTCCTGTAAGGTGCTCTTCTCCTCTCTGCAGTGTTCTTCTCCTCTACGGTGAAATATATTGTTTGTCCAAATTTAAAAAATGTCTGACAAAATAGTTATATTTTGGTGTGTAAATTTGTTGGATTCTATTTTTAGTTTTGCTAGCTTTATTTGGAATTAATCTGAAGAGATGTTTCCTTATAGATATATAAGCTGCAGTATGAAGCACAATGCTCCTAGAATAATTAAGTTGTTCTCCCCACAACAAATTGGCGATCAACTTTATAAATAACTCCAACCATTTCAAACAAATCCTTAATGTTCATTTAATTCAATCTAA
>NW_021377527.1:0-310 GCF_001605985.2 Dendrobium catenatum
CATGCTGCCTTGGGTTCCCAAACCCGTCAAACACTCTGAACCTATGAGGGATGAAACCAGGAGGGTAGGGCTCCTGCTCGTACTCTATCGGATAAGGCCGCCCGCTACTAACTGACTCTCTAGTCTTCCTGTAGGACATTGCCTGTTCTACCTTCTGGGCAATCAGATCCTGAAGCTGACCCGCTGACAACTGGGATGGCTGACTCTGAATAACTGAAAGTGCTGCAAGCACTGCTCTCTAGACCCTGTCCACTCTCAGGGGGTCTAGTGCAACTTGGGGCACAACTGGCTGATCTCTAGAAGTACTGGC
>NW_021377528.1:0-844 GCF_001605985.2 Dendrobium catenatum
ATTTTATCAATCCTAATCATTTTTGCCCATCCCCTACCGAAAATTTTTTTTTTGCCCACCCTAAAAAATGAAGCTGGATCCGCCCCTGACATACTAGGATAAAGATTTGATGTTATTATTGTTGTAATTAGAATTTTATTTTACTTCTATTTTTTGTTGCTTTTTTATAGCTTTTCAAAAAAAAATTATGATTTCAAAATATAACTGGAAAGGAAAAAACCCTCCGATCATTTTGCTTCGATAGCAAGTTAATCCAATAATCCCAGATAATAAAATAAATTTAATCGAAATCGGCGTCATCTTCCGGCTCCGTATCGAAGGAAGCTGAGGGAGACAAAGCGGGTACGGGAATGGGGTCAGCATCAAGTTCGTCGGAAGAAGGGTCGATGGAGAACTTGGAGAGGTCGCTTGGCACAGAGTCGGTGTTGCTGATGGAAGCGGCGGGACCGGCGTTGTCATGGGAGTTGGCGGCATCATCGGATATGGCGGCGAAGGTGGCGGCGGGTGCCTGAGCGGGTGCGGGGGTGGGTATGGTGTCGGCGATGATTTCAGCGCCGGAGATGGCGAAGGAGGGGGTGGATTCGGCTGGTGCGGTAGCAGTGTCGCCGGAGCTGTAGAGCTCAGCTATGGCGCGGATGGGGTTTTTCCGGCGAGTTTCGCAGAGGTGGAATAGCACGACACCTGATCACAATCAGGGAGAAGATATTATTTTAAATAGTATGTAATGCATTAAATTAATTTATTTAAAAAGTAACATAAACTTCTATTACACAAAAGTAAATGCATTCCTATAAATGCATTAATATGATTTTTTTTATTTTTTCAATAATGCAAGCTCAATTAT
>NW_021377529.1:0-313 GCF_001605985.2 Dendrobium catenatum
CTTCTAGTGTGGGCAGAGAACCCTTCGTCCTTTCACAATTTCTAAGTATAGGCAGAGAACCCTTCATCCTTTCACACTCTCTAAGTGTAGGCAGAGAACCCTTCATCCTTTCACACTCTCCAAGTGTCGGCAGAGAACCTGATCTCCTTGACAGATCTTCTCATAAAAATCTAGAAGGAAGAAAGAAAAGAGTGAAGTAATCCCAATTCACAAGTAGAGATTCTTACCTTTGAAATCCACGTGAAGCCTTCTCGCTCCAGTGGTATGATTCCTCCCTTAAATGCTCTCTTTCACTCTCTCCTTGGCTATTCTC
>NW_021377530.1:0-844 GCF_001605985.2 Dendrobium catenatum
GGGTGGACCCGGCAACCCGCCGGGTCAACCCGAACTCGACCCGTTTTTCAAACGGGTCAAATTCATGAACCTGAACCCGACCTGATTTTCAAACGGGTCGGGTTTGGGTCGGGTTTTCGTGTCGTGTCAAATATTGACACCCCTAGCTATGAGAATTAAAGAACTCTCTAGCATTTTCTAGCTTTGTCGAATACCACCGCTAGCAATCGACGTCATCTCCAGATTCCTATCAAGATTTAACCTCATTATTAGGTATTAACTATCTACTTATGAACATCATACTTTTGTAATCTTTATAAGAGAAATCAAGCTCTGTTATTAGGTGTTAACTGTCTACTTATGGACACTTAATTTCTATAATCCTCATAGAAAAAAATTTCAGGTATTTGTTCTCAGGTACTAATCACATATTCTTCAACTGTGAGGAATGGATGATTCTTATATCACCTACTATATAATGAATTTTTATACTGGGCCAGACATTGTGCTTTTATCCCCTTTTCAGTTTTCTAGTCTTAATATTTTACTTGTGCGTATCAAATTTTTATACACGTGAAATGTACATTCCACTGACTCAAATTTATTAGCATGTAACAAAAGTTCATTTTGAATGAAACTACTGTTAAAATACCTATATCCTTATATAATTATATTTCGCTCGAAAAATAAAGAAACATCATTTATAGTTCTTTTATATGCATATTTGCTCTTACATTAATGTAAGAAGATTTGAATGAGTAGTCATGAGCAATTTTTTTTTTATTTTCAAATAATATTATATACATATGATTGAAATAATTCCTTAATGATAGGGGTGTCAATATTTGACACGACACAAAGACCC
>NW_021377531.1:0-217 GCF_001605985.2 Dendrobium catenatum
CCAATCTCAGGGACATGTTCATGAACATTAGAAAGTCTGGGTAGTGTCCAATATGGATTGGAGAGGGTGTTTGTGCAGATCTGAGTAGAGCTTGGGTTGAAAGTGCTCTGATAGCACTAAAAAGTTTGTTAGGGATGTTAGGCCCCATGAACTGGCCCAAAGCTAATTAAGAGAGAGAGGTGAATTGGTAAAAAATATCTTTCAATTAAAACAATAT
>NW_021377532.1:0-258 GCF_001605985.2 Dendrobium catenatum
CGAAAAAAAATCTCTTCGATTCGAATCCAAGCTAAAACAAAATACGGCATGCAAGAGTCCTAAAAAAATTCTACTGCACAAATAATATAAACAATCAAATTAAATTTGTGGGCCTCCGAAGGAGCACCGCTCGCGGGGGTTCGAATGCAGAGGGTACGGCCGCACTATCCCGTAGGACAAAACGATCGTAGGCCTCTACGCTCGACACGAACGGGTCGATCGGAGGGCAGATTGGATCGCGCATACGACTGACCACTG
>NW_021377533.1:0-387 GCF_001605985.2 Dendrobium catenatum
TCTACCAAGTCCTATGCACAACCTACCATGATCATTAAATGCTTTCCCATCATTGGATAGCTAAGAAGAAAATAAAATAAAATAGAAAATAAAATATATTATTGTTCAAATAAAATTAAAAGTACAGAAATTCTTGATAGCATCAATTCTCTCCTGGTGAAAAATTCTCATCTCCTGATGAGAACGTATCAGCAACTCGTTCATAAAGCTTCAAGTTTTTCTTTTTTAGATCAGCATCATCTATCCAGGTATAATCAGTCAATGGTCGATTGTTCCATTTGACCAGGAACTTTTTATGTTCTCCATGCCTTGTTTTAATAGCTTTCACATCAATAACATCTTCGATTTGAACTTCAGACTTTACCAAAGGAGCAGAGAGTGGTAAAG
>NW_021377534.1:0-571 GCF_001605985.2 Dendrobium catenatum
GTTTAGATAAGGAGAAAACTTTGATTTAAAAGCTCAAATTTTTTTTTAGATTTCTCCAGCCACATATCGAGTTATAAAAATATATAACTGCAACATATTAGCTAGGACACAGAAGTTTAAAATTTTTAAAAACTTAAAGTTATTTGGACCCAATCCAAATAATACATTAATTTACTAAAAGAAGTAACTATACATATTACTAAAGATTGGGCAAAGGGATTTTAGATCCAGTGCTAAGTCAAACATCAAGCTACAAGAAAAATGTAACTACAACATTCGAATTAGCATAGAGATTTTCTTTACAAAAAGGTCATACGTATGATCTTCCCATCAGTTTTCTAACTGGGTCCAAAATAAGACCCCTAAAATTTATTAGATACCGGCCAAATTATTCAAGAATAAAATGAATAAAAGAACCAGCGGAAGAAAGGTAGTTACAACCTATGCCAAGCACAAGTATACTACCGATTAAAGGGTATAAAACACTACTAAAGATGGAGAGAGGATTGATCCCCAGCGGAGTCGCCAGAAAAACCTTGGTGAAGAAAACTTGTGTCACCACGCAGATTTT
>NW_021377535.1:0-1652 GCF_001605985.2 Dendrobium catenatum
AGGAGATGGGACCCCCTTCACCTTCTACTCTGCTGATGCGATATAGTCAGACAGATAGTTGGTATACTTTTACTACTCTACTTTTGGTCCTCTCTTTAGCTCTGCCCACTCCATAGGACAAGGCAAGGAGAGATACCACCCACTTTTTTTCACCCTTGAGGTGATCTTTACCCTTGATTCTCCTTTCTGCTCTGCCCTCGCTATAAGGGCAAGGCTATAGGAGAATCTCCTTACCTTGCTTTCACCTTTTTAGGTGATCTTTACTGTTGGCTCTATCCTAGGCTCTACCTTTGTCAAAGGGTAAGGCCAGGAGAAGACCACACTACTGATTCACCATTTTGGTGACACCTTACTTGTGCACTGCTGCTTCTTTTCCTTCTTCTTTCCTAGGCTCTGCCCCCGCTATGGGGCAAGGCCAGGAGAAGAATCTCCTTCTTTTTCCATCATCCTTTTGATATCTTTTTCCTACATGTTCTTTACTCTAGTTTTATGGCTTAGTCGGTCAACGCCAACACGAGCGGTTCACTAGTTGTTCACCACTTCTGTTGGGGGTCCGTTTGTTGACCTCGATTTTGCCCAGAACTTAGTCAAAAAGGTTTGACTTGGTCAAATTGAACGCAAGTTCAGACCTCGAGACCCCCTCCAGTGGTTCAGGTGAGTCGAGTCGACTCTGTCGAGCCCTGACTTGGACCGCCGAGTATTCAACCCGAGTTGACTGAGTCACCCGGTTGACATTTGGCCTTTTAAGTTCCTAAATAATTTTTAAATCTATCTCATAAGAATTCCATGGCTTGATCTCACCTCCCCTTTGACTTCCGTTGACTGATTTGACCAGGTAAGTTTGATTGGTCAAATCCAAGTCTTAATAGATCAAATTAGCTTATTTGATGAAAATAATGGCAATCGTGCAATTAAGCTCCCCTTCGCTTTTGAATGGGCAAAACCACGGCCAATTCTCGTAAATTCCCTCCTAATTCGACTTGATGGATCTGGGAACGTTTAGCGCTAGAGCAGAGATTTAAATTTAGGAGAAAATTAGGGTTAGGAAGGATCTTTTTTGATTTGCTCTTGCTGCTAGACCTCTGAGGCTTGAGAGTTTGATGCGTGCTTATATAGTGCTTCCAAGTCTCTACGTGTCTGTTGTCAGTTTGCTTAGACTCTATGACACGTGCTCGACGTCAGACCCGCCGGCGGCGCACTCACACTCAGTGGGTATAGCACGTGGACGGACGCGACGCTGATATTATAGAGTTAGAGATAGGATAGATATGAATAGACGTCCGAAGTTGAGGATTGAGTCACTAGGAAACTTGTTCCTGGAGAGTCCACGAGTCAACGAGCCAAGTCTCCCGAATCCACCGTGTGGATTGGGTCATATCTCAAACTAGTTAGATCGCTACAAAGTTATTTAACTTCTTAGCAGTGCATATTTTTTTTCTGTAAACTTATTCCCATGAATGCTCTTCACTTTTGAACATAGAATCTAAATTTCGTTTGATATTTGTCCACCAATCGAGAGAAAGAGACGATTTTCTTTTTTGGGTTTCGGTTCCTGTGCATGCGCAGAGGAAGATGAAGTTTTGTTGCATCGTATCTGTAGGATATTGGTTCGTCACCGTATCGATTAAGTCGGTACTGTACGTATGTTTTTC
>NW_021377536.1:0-229 GCF_001605985.2 Dendrobium catenatum
TGAGCCAAATCTGAGCTTGAACTCGAGCTTGAACTAGTGTCGAGCCCAAAAGGCGAGCTCGAGGTTGGCTTGTGCCACTAAAACAAGCTCGTCGAGCGGCTCGATTTTGCAGTTCAAGCTCGTCGTCTGTGTTTGAGCTCGCAGTCCGCGTTCAAGCCCTCCGTCCCTGTCCCGCTTGCTGTCCTGATTCATCCATCCACTTCGTCTTCAGTAGTTTCACGGTTGCGAT
>NW_021377537.1:0-254 GCF_001605985.2 Dendrobium catenatum
AGTTAAACTCATCCATAGCTTTAGTATTAGGAAGAGAGCCACCTAATCTCTTATTAGCATTGGATATAATGTTGAAATCTCCTCCAACACACCATGGCCCGTTAGAGCTGGTAGCAAAATGAATGATTTGCTCCCACAAAGAGAGATGATCCATTCTCGAACAGGCGGCATAGACAAAAGAAGAATTACACTTAAAATTAAACATCTCAATATTAATATGAACTACCTGATAAAAATCATGAATAATGTTAATC
>NW_021377538.1:0-1179 GCF_001605985.2 Dendrobium catenatum
AGAAGAAGTCTGTTGAAGGGAAGAATTCTCTGTATAATACAAGATTGAAAATCTATGTTGATAAGATGAATGACATGGACAAAGGAAGAGATAATGGCTCAAATGGGGAAATTACCAAATGTAAGCTTGCTAAGGAACTAAGGGCTTTAAGTCCTGTTAAAAATAAGCCACGTGGTAGAGTTCTTGAAGGTAGTAACAAAAGAAGAGATTGGGGCTCTTCCCCCATGATTCTTTAATGGAATCTATTGCATTCTGGAATTGTAGAGGGGCCAAGAAGAGGGAGGCCTCTCTATATATGAAGGAGTTTATAAAAGATTTTAAAATCTTTTTTGTTGGGCTGGTTGAGACAAAAATCAATTCTTTTGATATAGTCTCTTTTGATAGATTGATGGGCCCTTTGTGGGATTTTTCCTTCTTCCTTCAGAAGGACTTTCTTGTGGTATTATGATTATATGGAGAGTGGATGTAGCTTCCTTTCTATTGTAAAGACATTAGATCAATGTGTTATTGGGGATCTTAATGTCTTTGACAAAGGTGTTTGGAGAATCAATACTATACATGGTAGTAAAGAATTTCACAAAAGGAGATTACTATGGGAGTGTATCCAGGAGCATTCTCAAAGGGATATCCCTTCTATTATTGGTGGTGACTTCAATTTCATTTTGGCTAAGGAAGATAAGAAGGGTGGTAGAAAATTTGTTTTCTCTCAAGGCCCAATGGAGATGCTTAAATTCATGAATGAGAATGATTTTCATGACATTGGATTTGTTGGACCATGATTTACTTGGTGCAACAACAAAGTAGGAGGTGGGAGGATCCTTGAAAGGTTGGATAGATGTATCCTCAACTCTTTGTCCTTTAACAAATTCAAATTGCGGTTGATAGACACCTTGTAAGAGTGGCTTCCGATCATAGCCCTATTGTATTGAAGATGTATGATTCAGTTTTATGTGAAAAAAGGTGTTTAAAATTTGAAGATGCTTTATTATCATTCAAAACTTCGGCTCACATTATTTCTATTGCATGGAAGAAAAGATTCATGGGAGATGATATGGATATCCTTAATAAAAAATGCAAAAGGAGCTTAAAAGATTTGTTCTTTTGGAGTAAGTACAAGTTGAAAAAATTTTCTAAGGAAAAACAAAGATTGAAAGCTGAAATTTCACAGATTCAAGAGGA
>NW_021377539.1:0-226 GCF_001605985.2 Dendrobium catenatum
TGCCTCCTTTGGTTTCTTTATATTATCAATGGCAGCTGTGAATCCCTAAGATTGGCTTATTCTATTCCAGTATGTTGTAATTGCGACTCCTGAAGGCATCTTCTGTTGTGAGTTGTGATATTGTTTTTCAGGACTTGTGTGTGCGCAGCTATTATGTTAGGATATTTTCCTTTCTTTTGTGTCCACATCTTTGTTAACCTCTATGTATTAACCAGTAGAACAAAAA
>NW_021377540.1:0-244 GCF_001605985.2 Dendrobium catenatum
TTATCGGGTTTGTCTCATTGAGATAATTAATTTGGCTAAAAATATAACAATTCTAAAAATGTTTGATTTGAATATTTGAGTTGATATCTAAAAATTATATCAACATTTATACCTAATTAAATGATTTAGTTCATATTTTATCACAAAATATTTAAATTTAAAGGTGGTAGTTAATATTTTATGGTGCTATATGTTAAATATTTTATTAATAAAAATAATTTTATTAAATAATTAAATTTTAAAA
>NW_021377541.1:0-319 GCF_001605985.2 Dendrobium catenatum
TCATAGAAGATATCTTGCACATGTAGAGTTTCAAACCAGTATTCAAAGGCTCTGCTCCCCTCATTCTATCTTATCGTCTCCACTAGGTCCTTAGGTGGGCTTTATCTGTTATGCTGCAGATAACATAAATGCTTTCAAGGCTTCAGGAGGCCTCAAGAATGATGTGTACAAAGAGGAAGAGAGGAAGATGAAGAAGATTGCAGGAACCAAGATGAGTTTCAAACCTGATTATTTGGGTTTCTATTTTGCATAGTTCTTCCATGTGTTGTTTTGCGGGAAGAGCACGCGACATAAGAGACGGAGTGACAGTTTGGAGAGA
>NW_021377542.1:0-407 GCF_001605985.2 Dendrobium catenatum
GTGATCTTGAAGTGTAGGACAATCGGCCCTCACATGTTTAGGCTTCTACATTCAAAACAATCATCAGAAGATCCTTTAACATATTTGTGACCCTTACCTTTTCTCCAACTTTGATGATGCTTTTGTTTCTTCCTTAGAAAACTTTTGAATTGCCTTGTGATGAAGGCAACTTCATCACTTTCAGACCCGGAAGATTCAGAATCCAACTTGTGCGCCTTTAGTGCAATTGTATTCTCCTTTTTCTTCTCACCTACATCAAGATTTCTTTGATTCACCCCTTGCTCGTAAGCAATGAGTGAGCCAAGTAAGTTATCAATAGAATAGGTATTCAATTCCTTAGATTCAGTAATTGCAGTAATTTTTGCATCAAAAGACGAAGGCAAGCATCTTAAAATCTTGTTAACTTT
>NW_021377543.1:0-629 GCF_001605985.2 Dendrobium catenatum
TACACCAACCTCAACAACATACTCAATGATACCAGTGAAATGAGCCTCATAATCCGCAATTAAATCCATAATATTACCACAATAAGGTGCTAATGACAAACCATCGGTCAACGACACATCAATCCCATTAACAATTTGCTCAGGAGGATCAAGCACACCATCCGTAGATGGCACAACCAAATGCCCCTCCTCACTAGTAGGAAAAATATCATTAGAATGAATCAACATGATTAATTAACAAACAAGGGACTTTTGTTACATTTTTACTGGCTCAATATCAGTAGGAACAACATCCACATTAGTATGAGCTTTTAACAAATGTGGTGCAGTTATGACATTCTAATTTGGAATGCCCCAAAGATTTATAATGAAAATATATAATATGACAGAATATCCTCCTTAATAATGGATTGGACATAACCCAAATTATCAGGTCCAATTGACACCTTGTTAGAAAATTATTTGGAAACATCTAATTTGATCAGAACACGTGCAACCGAGGGTCTAGAGCCTATAGAGGTAGCATGATTAATTTTAAGGGGGCGGCCAAACATGAAACCGGGGCCATGAAGAATACTAGGAGCAAAAACATGAGGTCTCAAATTCAAGAAACACACCCAAATAAGAAT
>NW_021377544.1:0-243 GCF_001605985.2 Dendrobium catenatum
GAAGATTTAAAATAAACTCACTTAAAAATAAAACTTCTCTTTATGATCAAGACCCAATGTAGACTCATCATAAATTTGATTGCCTTCAGAAGAATCTTCATAATTAATGTCAAATTCATTTTCAAACTCTTCTTCATCTATAATTTTTTTTTGTTATCCCCTATATCAGTTAATATTTCATCAGCTCTAGAATGAAATAATAATAGCATAAAAAATAATTCATTATATTTAAGAATATCTTTG
>NW_021377545.1:0-220 GCF_001605985.2 Dendrobium catenatum
GACCACTCTTCTATTAGTTCCTTTGTTTTCAAGCAAACGTAGAAATCACTAAGCATGACATTGGAGCATTTCTAAACGTAAGGAATGAAGGATATAGAGCCCACACCCTAATGAGTGAATCTACATTCAAATGGGATCAAGTCAATAATGCGATTAGAAAGAATAGTTTAAACTATCATGTTCCTAGAGTCTCTGGGATGACCAAGAATGCCCGTATCAT
>NW_021377546.1:0-926 GCF_001605985.2 Dendrobium catenatum
AATAATAAGTTAAGTGTTGCAGAGATGAGGATGCTCAGGTGGATGAGTGATTTTAGTCTTAGAGACATGAGATAAAATGAGCATATACGTCAAATGGTTGGAGTAGCTCCAATGGAAGATAGGATTCGAGAGAGTCACTTTAGATGGTTTGGTCACATAAAATGGTGGCCTTTTGATGACCCAGTTAGGAAAGTATATGTATTAGATTTGAATTATGTTAAGAAAGGTAGTGGTAGACAAGTCTTGGTTAGAAAATATTAGAAATGATCTTTCTTTATTAGATTTAAATGAGAATTTGACTCTTAACATGACACAATAGAGGAAATGAATTCATGCAGCCGATCCCACATAGTGGGATAAAGGCTTGATGTTGTTGTTGTTTATTGTTCATTTTGCATGTCAGCACAAAGACTTGTAAATTGTATCATTAGTGAGACAATGTTTATAGTAAATAAGAATCTTGATGAACAAGCTCAATCTTATATAAATGAACAACACAATCTTATAATGTCGATGATGATGAGAATATTATTGAGAATTATGACGAGAGTAATGATGGTGATGAGGATAACAATTATGATAACCTAATTTAAAATAATTTAAAAAGTGTGAATGATATTATTATTAGTTATTATTAATACTTATCCTATTCAACACCTATTGAAATATGTGTTGCATGATAAATCACATAGCAAACGATTCATTTTTTTTATAAATAGACACAAAGTTAGCATGTGAGAGGGAAATAAAGAGAGTGAGTGCACTAGTAGGTGCAGGCGGGTGTGTGGCGAAGGAGTGCATGTGGGAGAGCGAAGGCATGTGCACGTGTCAGCGAGTTGTATGCAATGGGAGCAGGTAGCTCAACCCTTGGGGTTAGGGGTGTCAATTTTTGACACGACCCGAAACCCGACCCGGAAAAATCTGGG
>NW_021377547.1:0-208 GCF_001605985.2 Dendrobium catenatum
CCTAAATGCGCTCCCATTTGACTCCAACATTTTGAAGTTGCTTATCCCAGTTGGGATTTGTCATGCCCTTGGTCTTGTTACTAGCAATGTTTCATTTGCTGCGGTTGCAGTGTCCTTCACCCACAAGCTTTGGAACCTTTCTTCAATGCGGCAGCCTCACAATTCATTCTTGGCCAGCAGATTCCCTTTGCATTACGGTTGTCTCTTG